>NW_024805569.1:0-4461 GCF_019175285.1 Sceloporus undulatus
CCCAAAGGAGGCATATGTCACCTGCGTATATCACCAGCAGCATGCTGTTCTCTGTGTCTTTAAGTGATGCAGGGTTTCTTGACAAATCAAGCCTAACTCTAGTCTCTTTTCTCAGGAACTTCATCTCGGTCTCCTTTTGCACAGCTTTGGGGCATATTTTGCTGGAAGAGATACAAGTGCAGGGCCACCAGGACCCCCTTCCCACCTGATGGCCAACACAGAGGCCAAGCAGAGGGAGTTGGACTCCAAGAGAAAGAGGCTGTCGAAGTACAACTCTTTGGTGAGTTGCCATCCTGACTATTAATTTCATTTGTGTCACTGCTGGGCAAGCTCATGAAAGCAAGTGGAGAACATATTGTCCCAATTTGGCAGAGAAAGTCCTGGTTAATCCTCTGTCACCCCACTTTTTCAGGGACTTTCAAAAATGTCCCGGTTTCTCTCTCATCCTCCCACATTCCCCCCTTCCCCTCAATGCCCATGGGTACCTGCAAAATGACTTCCAAGCAGTTTGCACCCCATCAACTCAAAAGGGGGGAGATGGGAGGAGAGGAGAGAAGTTGCCAGTGTCTTCCCTTGCCACTGAGGCAAAAGCAAACTGCTGTGCCCTTCTTAGCTTGTGTGATCTTCCTCATAAACAACTTTGGCCATCCTCACTACCTTCTGTTGTTGCTTGTCCACATGTGCCTTGCTTTTCCTGTCTGTGAAATGTTGGGGATATGGGAGAGCATCTCTGGATCTAAATTGGGGGTGGGCCCAGTGGCCCTCAAGTCCAGAGTGCTCCCCAGAACTGTTTTTTACAAATGATATTTGCCTCTGAAATTTGGCAAGAAAAGGCTAAATGCACCATAATTCTTTTGTGGCTAAATGTACTATATATTTTGGGATAGTCAGTATCCTAATCCATCCTCAATATCCCAGCCATGGCCTAAATTATATTCTTTATTATATTGTATATTACATTGAAAGGATTCAAGAAAACTGGTTATCAAAGGCAGTAGCTTTTTGCTTGCTAGCAGAATTTAAAGTTTATTTCCTGGATAATATTTGGGATGCACCATGTGCTTTTCTCCCCTTTTGCTTAGTCACTCTCTGGATGAGATCTATTTTCTATTTCAGGTGACCTTTGCAGATGTGGCTGTATATTTCTCAGAGGATGAATGGAAACTGTTGACGAAGAAACAGAAACTTTTGTACAATTATGTCATGATGGAGAATTATGAGAATGTGGCTTCTGTAGGTAAGGAACCTGAATCCATTACTCTTTTTATAAAGACTGAGGGCCCTTTCATACAATATTATCATGTCACTTTGGTTCCACTAGAATTATAGACTCATAGAGTTGTTATAGACTACAAGGGCCATCCAGTTCAACCCCCTTCTGCCATGCAGGAATACACTTTCAAATCACCCCCAAGAGATGGCCATCCAGCCTCTCTTTAAAGACCTCCAAAGAAGAGGACTCCATCAAACCCTAAAGGAGTATATTCCACTGTCAAAGAGCTCTTACTGCTCTAAAGTTCTTCCTAATGTTTAGGTGGACCCTCTTTCCCTGTGGCTTGCATCCATTGTGGTGTCTCCTTTTCTCTGTAGCAGCAAAAAGCAAGCTTGCCCCTTGCGCAACGTGACACCCTTTCAAATATTTAAACATGGATATCATATCCACTCTTTATCTTCTTTTCTCCTGGATAAACATAACCAGCTCTCTAAGCTGCTCCTCAAAGAGCTTGATGGTTTCCAGATCCTACACCACTTTGGTTGGCCTCCTTTGGACATGCTCCAATTTGTCAGTATCCTTTTTGAATTGTGGGGCCAGAAATGGACACAGGATTATTCCAAATGAGGCCTGACCAAAGCAGAATAGAGTGGCACTATTATTTTCCTTGATCTAGAAACTATTCTTGTGTTGATGCAGCCTAGAATCACATGGGCCTTTGTAGCTGCCGCATCAGACTGTTGGCCCATGTTCAACTTGCGGTCTACTAGGAGTCCTAGAGCCCTTTGAAGCCTAGTTTAATTGTGATAGCAACATCCTGTAGAATATTTAAATCTGTAGTTCAGTGAGGCACTATTGCTCTCCAGTTTCTAAGGATTCTAAATACTCCATCCTAAACTGCCAATTCTTGGATTTTATGGAAAGAAGCCATGGAGATTAATGCTTTTCACACCCAAATGGTACTCAGCACATCCCTCAGCAAGTTTTCTACCTTTTTTGGCCCTTCTTCCATCCTTTTAAGGCTCTGGAGAGTCTTCTTGGGAGAAAGACCTCCCTTGGGCCTGCAATGGCTCAGAGAGGGTTCAACAGTGGCAAAATGGCTTCCACTTCCCCAAAAGGATGCTGTGGGATGTTGAGGGGCAAAATATGATTTCATCTCTCCCCCCCCCAGACAATACAATGTGGGGTTGCCCCTGAGATCTCCCCCAAATCTCATCAGTAGTCCATCCCTGTCTAATAGATGTTTTAAGGCTGCTCCCTGGGGCTTGGTTCTCACCAAAATTGGAGTCCAGGTCCCAGCCCCTTTGCTCTGCCTTTGTCAATGAGTTATTTGTATAATGATTCTCCTGTCTTTCTCAACAAATCAGCCTCAAAGTATCCCTTTTATGCATCACACTCTGTGGGTATGTGTCTGTGACAGAGAGACAGAGGGAAAGTGAAAAAGTGAGAACCAGGTCAGTTTTCAAACATATTAAGGGGTTCCTTTTAGAAATTATGAGCAATGTCTATGAAGAGAGAAAAAGGCGACACAAAATATCCTTTTTCTCTCATGTTTCTTTTCCAGCCTGAGCTTGCTTAGCTCCATGGTTGATTCCAGAAGTGCTTTGTTACCAGAAATGCTGGAGTCTGGGGAGGACACTCTCAAGTGCTATGCTTTTACGGGAATTTCATATTTAGTTCAAAGGAGAGACTGGGGCAGCAGTGACCTCAGGAGTCATCCCCTCCCCCCCCCCCCAGCATTAGGGGAATTCAGTGTATTCTCGAGCCCTATTTACATGAATGGGACTCTGAGCAGTGGAACGTCCGCGCCCGGCACGGGCACAGGCGCCATTAACCCTTATGGGGCACACCTCCCCTTTTCCCAGTGTGGCTTTTAGTGTATGCTCAAATCCGCCTAAGGCGTGCCCGCGTGTGACATAGGTGCACTGTACACGCTTGCACACACATAGAAGTGTTCACACGCACACACAAGAACTAGGTAACAAAGGTAGGAGTGGTGAATAGATGTTAGGCTTTTCTAATGGTTATACATAACCTAGACGGCACTTGATTCCAATTGCTGAGGGTCCAGAATGGGGAGAGAAGTCAGCAACTCCCATGGCAAGTGGAGCTGGCAAGTGTAGTGAGGGGTTTAGCAATGTAAACCAACAGACTGTCTGTCTGCAACTGGACTGAAATATTTATACTTAAATTGTTGCTAGTGGGCAGAACCCGAGTTTTCTATAAGGTTTAAATCACTTTAGAATGTTTTCTGGGTGGGGAAAATATAGTCCAAAATGAAATTGAATGCAATAGGACCTTGGTGCAAATACCTCAGACATAAGGGATTAGCACACCGGTCCTCAGGTCCTTGTTGGCTCTGAATTCCAGTCCTGTTCAAAAGCCAATGTACAGCGCAATGTGAGCATGATGCTCCCAGATGCAGCTCAACTTAGCAAAGTATGGGAAAAAAATTCCAGGTACAGGTTTTGGCAATGCACTGACCACTTTTCACATTTAAAAATAAGTCACAGACACTGTTGATTTCATCTGAATCTTTGGGAGTTCTCTATGTTGAGTTGCAAAATAATAAAAGTATTTGCAAGCTCTCCTCTCTGACTTCCATCATGTTCACCATATCTTTTATACACAACTCCAATCCAATCCTATCCACAGCAGTCCACATGTAAGGAGTATACTGTATTGGCTGTGATTCATCTCCTGATGCCACACAGCATTAAGCATCCTCTGCAGTTACCTTGCATCATACCATTTGCTCTGACTTAAGAATCTATGGCAGTCTCACGGGAAATGATGCCACCTGTCAATCAAAATATTTTTACTCATGTTTAATGGAATATTTTTTCAAAAGCCCTTTGACTATCAGCTTCCACTGACTCCCTCAAGGCAGTCCCCATCCAGTCTCTTCTTTGCTAGCTCATATGAGTAAGGATACAATCGTTCCATGTATTTAGGGGCATAAGCAGCAGGGCATTGCTCAGGTCACCCACTCCAACTTTATTAATTTAATCTCAAATAGGTGTTGTGGATGATAGGCTTTAAAAGGTTGTGACAGAATAGAGTAAGGCAGAGGAGCCAGATTTTGTTGACAATTCAGATTTATTCAAAGCTAGCTGTCCTCAGTAGAATTCCCATTCTAACAAAACTGAGGCCCTGAGCCAAAGAAAATGGCTACCTTTATAGGAAAACAAACAAAGAAAACTCATCTTCATCACTTTATTGGGCACTTCACACTCCAAACATATACA
>NW_024805570.1:0-4461 GCF_019175285.1 Sceloporus undulatus
GAAGGGAATGGCGGCGAGGCCTCCCTGAAGAAATATTGCCAAAAAAAATCACTGTGACAAGTCTGCCATAAATTGAAATGACTTGAAGGCACACAATGAGATTCACAGGAAAATTTTGTCATAATACATAAGGAATATGCAGGCAGCTCTCATGGCCGCCCGCTATGCTGGTCTTTGACCGTAATAAAGAATGTATGTATGTATGGCCGCCCGCTGCCCCTGCGATTGCTCCCTCGGGCCCAAGGCCTGGATCGTGCCACTCTCTGGGCATCTCAGCAAAGCCCTGGGCAGAGGAAGTACCCCGCCACATGGCACACAAAGGCACATGGAGGCAGCCCACAGCTTCCTGGGAGTGGAAGATCCCTGTTGGCATGAAAGGGAAGAGCGAGGAAGAGGAGGAGCCACCATTTTGCCCTTCACCAAAAGCGGTGGATAAGGGAACTCAGCCAGCCCCCTCCCTCCCTCCCTCCCTCTCTGCCTCCTTGCAACCTCCCCCCCCCCAAGCATTGAAAGGCACACCTACCAACTATAACACTTCTCCCCTTTCTCTTTCGGGCCTAAAAAATAACTCAAAAGAGGATCTTTTGCCCCTGACTTTCGGGAGGGAGACGACAGAGGGGGGGGAAAGTGCCACAAAAGGACCCCTCTCCAGCTGCTCCTCCACAAAAGCTCCCTGGCCCCTGACTCTGTGGGTCTGACCCACTGGGCTGCTGGTGCCTTCGGGGCTTGCCAGGTTTCATCCATTTCTCTGCCTCTGACCTCCTACAAGTGCATCCTAAGAAAGCGAGAAAAGGGTCTTACCCAAAAGAAGCAGAAGAGGACACAGTCCTCCTTTCCTTTGAGTTTCTCCGTCCGTCTGTCTCTCCGCTTGTGCACTTGCTCTGGGAAGAAGAGAGGCAAGAAGAAGAGGGTACTTGCCTCCTCCTCAGCAAACTTTGCAGATTGTTTTATTGTTATCTGTGCACTTCCTCCTACAATCCATTTTGGGTGACTGGCAAAAATAATTGTCCAGATGTACGCATGCTTGCGCATGTCAGGGAGGTGCAACCCTTTGGCACACTAAACTGGTGGATGGGAAATGTGGACCTCTCAGATAGGCTCATGTGGCTGCCATTTGCCCTCAGCACACATGGCAACAGCGCACTGGGCATTTATTTCTGGGTAGATGCTTGGCTCATCCCTTCTGACATTTCATAGGTGAAACTGGGACAGGTGTGGCCAAACAATACCAAAGTGCAGTCAGTATGGCAAAAGTTATAACCGAGGAAGATGGCACAAGCAAAGAGAGGCTGCAGCAGTCGCTTTTGCCTGAGCCGACTGGTAAAGGCAAGAGTTCGTCCCTCGCTCTGAGTTCTCTTTTCTTGCCATTTGAAACCACTGTCCTGTGTCCTACTCTCTGGAGCAACCAGACCGTTGCTTCAAACACAGTTACATGCTCTGTGTGTAGAGAAAAAGGAAGGCCCATGTGGCTGCACTATGGCCTGCAGGACCAGTCATGTGCCATAATGGCAGTCAAAGCCCCATGGACCCCATACAGCCTCCTAAGGGTCCCTCCAGAGAGTCTTCCTGCATGAAAGCGAAAATAAGATAGAAAATTAAAATCTCATCAAGGGAATCCCTGACCCTCTGGATTCACACCAGCTGATCCCAGTTTCACACTTTTGTTTGAACTGCTGGAGCGAACTGCAGGTCGGGCAGCAATTCTGGAAGTTATAGGTAACTTCTGTGTTGACTTTTTAAAAAAGGCAATCAGATACCCTTCCCACCAATCTCTCTCTCTGCAAATGCATCTCATTATATTTGTAAATAAAGGCAAGGCTCCTCCTCACTAATACCTTTCTCCATCTTGGCCACACATGTCTCTGATTTCCCCTGTAAAATGTTGGGGGGGGGGGATGTGAAGCTCATGCATCACATGAAAGGACCTCCATTGCACTATCACTCTCCAGTGAAAGGGGAGTGAGGCTGGCTGGCTTTGTTTCCCCCCAAACCCACAGCTGGGCTCCCTTCCTCCCTTCCTTGGAGGCCATTATGCTAATACAAACACACACAAATACACAAGCACACAATGCCTGGCTGTTGCCACCATGGTGGACATGGCACTGGATGTGTTCGGCCCTCCTAGGAGGATTCCTTGGGCAGCTTCCAGGGTTTTTGGTGGGAACTGGTCTTCCTTCCTTCCCTCCCTCCCTCCCTCTTTTCGTGATCCACGGTGATGGTGAAGAGATGGGAAGAGGAAGGAAACATCAATGCATGACACAGGGACCCCCACCCCTGTATCTCTGGGCTGTCCTAGTCCCAAGCCAGCCGTGGTACTTTTCCAGAGCCACGCAGGCGGCAGGCATCCGGAGAGACTCAGTGGGAGCACCAGAGAGGGCAGTCCTGCACTGTGATCTGGAAGCCCTCCAGTGCCATTGACCCACCCAGTTTGGAGCAGGCGGTCTTGTCAGGAGCCCCGGGAGCCATTTCCATCCTTGGCTGCCATTGGGAAATTTCCTAGGGAAAAGTACTGAGAGCTGGAAGCCAGGCAACACATGGCCAGTGTGATTCCTGAGTGTGGAAGCAGTTTGCCCCCACCGCCAGCCTCTAAGAGGGAAGGACCCCTGAAGTAAACTACGCACTGAGTGCCTATTGAGGGGAGCCCAGAATGCAATGCCACACAGGGAAGCAGTTTGCTTTTGCAAAAGCCAACTGGGAAGGGCAAGTGTTTGCTCCTCCTCTCCTTTCTGCTGTTTTAACTGAGCGCAAATTGCTTTGGCCCTTTTAATTCAATCTCCAGTACTTGAGGTGACCTGAGGACACAAAATGCACCAACCAACCACCCAACCACCCAACCAACCAGCCAGCCAACCAACCAAAGCTTGTTAACTGCAGAATAGCCTTCACTGATTAATTTTTTTGTAAGGACACCAAAAAGGATATATTGGCAGAAGTTTGGGGATGCCGCCTTCCCCTTAATGAGCCAGTTTTGGGGAGTGGGCCATGGAGAAGCCTGGAAGGACCAGAACTGCCTCAGGCGAAGGCGAGGATGGAGGACTGGATGGATGGCTGGACGAGGAGGAGGAGGCCACAGGACTGGGGTGCCAGGAAGCAAGTCCTCTGACCATTTCTTGCAGCCAGGAAGAGGCACACCTTTGCTGGGTTTCTGTGGAACAGGGCAGCCCTAAACCCTCTTTCGGGCTCCGTGAGCACCAGGCAGGCAGCTGGAAATCTTGGGGCCCATCCTGCCCATTTGCTTGGCATGCAGCAACTGAATGGAGGGAGAGCTTGGGTTTGTGGCCAGGGTCATCTTGGGGCATTCTCAGCAGCGTGGCTTCTCAGCCACAAGGCCTCCTCTGACAGAACTGCCCTTCCTTGGCACCTGGCCCTCTTGCCCATCAGGCGAATGGCTCAGTGCTTGTGGTTAAAGCAGACGCCCATCTGACTCTCCTTGACCTCGGTGCCCCTTCACTGCCCACCGCCTGCCCTCTGTCCCAAAGGCCTCACTTGTCCTTCCATCTGTCTCCCAGCCAGAGGACTGTCTTGTGAATCCCAGACTTTGTCTGGTGCTGCAGCCACACAGACTTTGCAGAACTGGGCTTGAGAAGTCCCTGCCTTCTCCCCAAACCTCGGCTGGGTTCAGGCCCCTTTCGCCCATCTGGCCCTGGTGCCAGGCGGCTGTGGCATCAGGAGGCAATTATAGCTCTCCAGGGGCTAAAAATAGCTTGGGCTGGAGCCAGGTGGCTATTCATAGCCCCGCTCTGCTCTGAACTTTGTTCCAAAGCCACCCTGGCTCCTCTTGCAGTGGCCACCAACACCGAGGGATGGCTTTGCCCCAAAGGCTCCCATCCCAGGCGCTTGCAGCCCACAGCCCCACATCATGGACGCATGCACCGAGGGAGCTGGAGGGTCTGGAGGGCGAGGGAAATATTTGGGGGAAATGCCAGGACCATGCATGCGCCAGACAGGCTGGAGCTCCGCATTTTGAGGCCTCTGCCTTCAAAAGCCTCCCTCTTGCAGCCGAAAAGGAGGAAGGGAGAGAAACAGAAAGAAATTTGGCACTGCTTATAAGACTAGCTGGTTTTTATCTTGGCATGAGCTGCCCTCCAGGTAAACCCACATCTTCAGGTGGATTTAAGGCTTTTGCATGGTTTACATCTATAAAAGTTCATGCCAAAATCAAAGCCAGTCAGCCTTAAAGGTGTTGATCCATTCCTTTCCTCCTTTTTATGCTTAAAAAAGCTGCATCTGATTAGCAAAGGGCCTGTGATGGAGCAAGCAGGAGTCAATGTCCGGCATTTTGGCCATTTGTGTTGCAACCACACAGAAAACAGCCAGGACTGCTCTCTTAAAAGATGAAAAGGGGTGTTGGGAATGGAAACTGGGAAGATCTGGGTTCAAGTCATCCACATCAAGCCACAAAATACACTGTATTCAACTGCTCCCTCTTTCTCTCAGCCTGGCCTACCTCACACGGTTGTT
>NW_024805571.1:0-4460 GCF_019175285.1 Sceloporus undulatus
TAATGTTCAGGTGGAATCTCTTTTCCTGCAGCTTGCATCCATTGTTCTGGGTCCTGTTCTCTGTTTACTATGCCCATGTAGATAACGTACCCTCCAACATTTTGCAGATGAAAACTGGGACATATGTGGACAAGCAACGTGAAAGTGGTCAAGACATGGGGGGGAAATGCTGTGGAAGAACACAAGCTAGGAAAGGCTGCATCCTATTGGAAAGGGCAAAATTTTCACCCCTCCTTTCTTTCTCTGGCTGAATTCACTGAGTACAAACTCCTTTTGAACATTGTACAGTGAGCCCTTGGAATCCACTGGGGTTTGGTTCAGAAATCTCTGTGGATGCCAAAACCTGTGAATGCTCAAATCACATTAAATACAATGGCATAATGAAATGTTGACTCTTAAATAAAATAGCAAAGTCAAGGTTTCCTTTATGACATTTTATAATTTTAAAATGTTTTCAAGCCATGGATGGTTGAATCTGTGGATAAAGAATCCATGGATATGGAGGGCTGACTGTACTCAGTCTGAAGCAGTTGAAGTAAGCTGAGGACAACAAATAGGGAAAGTGGGAGGAGAAGAAAGATCCTGGGACATTTTTCATGAGGTAGGTAGTGAATTTTTCTCTACAACAGAAAGGAAACTCCAGTGTTATACTAATGTATGTCACTAACAGAATGCTTGCTTATACCTTTGACAAGCTTCCAAAAATTATTGTAAGTTTGGTGCTAAGAATTTATTTTTCTGTATAACTAATTTGAGAGTCAGCATGGTATAGTAATGTTAGTATTGGAGCAGGACTTTGGGAGAACAATTTTTTAATCCTTATTTAGCCATAAAAACCTGCTCCCCCCTCCTCCTCCTCTTCCTCCTCTTCTTTCCAAACTTTTTATGTGTAAAATTTACAGTGCTAAATTACATATTGAATTTACTTAAATAAAACTGTTCTAATTTGAATGACATTATTTTTTCCCTTATAAAATGTTAAAATATGAATACATGTGAATGTTGGAATAAACATATACACACTAAATAAACAAAATATTTTTATTCATATATTACATCGATTGAGAGGAGTGTACATGTAGATTGGCGGGGGGGGGGGGGTCCTAAGGTAAAAAGTTTGAATACTACTGGAATAAACTGTAATCCATATGAAAGAAGTCAACAGACACTTTCATTTTTAAAAAATTCAATACATCATTAGGCAGAGTTTTCCTCTTTTTGTTTCAGTTTTCAAGGTTTAATGTTCTGCTTTGTGGTACACAGGTCATAAGGTGAAGTGTTTACTTGTATTCTGGAGCAATGTGGGTATTTTTCCTATAAGGATTTCCCCTTGACCCCAAGCTGCTTTAGACCATAGCCTCTCCTTTACTGCAGCTTGAAAGAACTGAATATTTTCTTTCTGAAGATATTGTTCAAATGACTTACCATTGGTAGAAAAGTTGTAAATACTTACCCATCATAAGACAGACAGGTTGCTACACGGTTAGTGAATACTGATAACAGAAAATTTTACTTGAGGCAGTAATGTGAACATGCTCCTTGCAATCTGTAAAATAGTTTATGCAGATTTTCAACATAATGTGCAGTCCCAGCATCAACTGCTTTGCATTATTATATTACTATTTTCCTTAGGGACAGAAAACCTGATCTTTTTAATGGGAAACAAAACCATAGAGCCAGCGAGACAGGAATCCTTTCTCTCTGCTGCAGGCTAATATTGTGAGCTTATCCTTATATTGCGCAGTTGTGCAAGAAAACCCTTTGCTTCCACCTGCTTACATCTGACATGTGTAATATATGCCGAATTGTCAGTGTGCTGCTAAATTCATGATGCATTTTTTTCTTAAGAGAGGGTCGGTAAGCCTACCTGTTCAAGGTATAAGTCAAAGCTCTTTTGTTTCTCATCGATATTCATGTTTTTCCCCATAGCTACCTTATGACACATTAATCCTCATTATCCTTCAGAGCAAGAAGTCTTCTATGATAACCAAGCAGGAGCTCAGTAATTACACACTCTGTCCCTGCACTTCATTTTCACCTTGGCAAGCAACATTGGTTAATGATCTTGTGCATGATTGAAATGATATAGGGAATGCAAACAGATGTGGTAGCCTCAGCAATGGACTAATTCTGCTCCCACTAAGTTGCAGGAGAAAGTTCTTGCTTCCAGATTTTTTTTAAAAGGAACATTTATGCCCTGTGAAGGGATTTGCAAAGTTTAACATACGTACAGGCAGTTTCAACAGTTTGCTTTTGCTTAAGCTTACTGGAAAGCACAAGATTCCTCCCCCTCCTCTCCATTTCTCCCTTGCTGCCTTAATAGAGTTGGGACTACTTTTGCACTTTGAAGCAACTGAAGTAAACTGAGACTGAAGGGGAGATGGGAGGAGGAAAGAGAAACTGGGACATTTTAAAAGCAGCAGAAAAAGTAGGATGACAGAGGATTAATCTGAACTGTCTCTGCCAAACTGAGATTTATTGTCACACATAATCTCAAGACTACTGCAAGAGCAGTCCTGGGCTAGCAGTGTGGGGATCAGCACAATTCTACCACCTTTGTGGTTTAATAGCACAAATAGATCTGATGAGAGAAACGTGAAACTTGTGCTGCTGTAAAATTGACAAAACCAGAGGTGGGGATTATGTGGTCTTGTAGATATGTTGGAAACTACCAGCAATGTTTATCTGCCTAACCACATGTGGAATGCTAGCACTAGCAGCCAGCAACATCTGGGGGTCTGAGCTATGCCTAAACTCTGGACTCTTCCCTTCTCATGTCCCCATAGGTATTTTTTTTATTTCCCACAGGCGTTTAAGGTTGATACCACAGAGCAGATTAAGTATGCTAGTATCCATTTGCTTGCCTCCCTTTTCCTCCACAAAACTACTAGTACTAGTAGATTTGCCCTGACTATGGAAAACATCGCAAGTAGGGATGAGAAAATTTGTCAGTTTTGTTTTCTCCTATACAGGTTGCATGTCACTTATCCAAAATACTTGAGGACAGAAGTGTTTAGGATTTGGATGTTTGTTTGTTGTTTAGATTTTGGAATATTTGCATATACATAATGAAATATCTTGGAAATAGGACCCAAGGTTAAACATGAAATTCATTTATGTTTCATAAACACCCTATAAACATAACTGGAAGGTAATTTTATAGACAATATTTTAAATATTTTTGGTACAAAACAAAGTTTGTATATACTGAACCATCAGAAAGAAAAGTGTCACTATGTCAGCCACTCATTTGAAGAATTTTGGAGTATTTTGGAGTTCTGGATTAGAGATTCTCAACCTGTATTCAAATCCTGAATAAGAAAGAATCTGCAAATGTTGGTAACTTTAAATTTGTGCTGACCAATTCAATAGATATATCTATTCCCAGCATGAAGAGGACCTTGTTATAACATGAAGAGGAGAGTCCTCTCAGAAAAATAAAGGGACAAACCTAATTCAACATCACAAAGATTTTTAAGGATTAAGCACTGAAAATTCTGGGCCTAGATGGATGAATCTGTCCATTTTGGATTCATCCACTCTCGAATCTATTAAATCTCAAGTTCTTTGTGTGCTAATTATGAAGAAATTTGCAAATTTGGGCAAATTCTTATCAATAACAAAATGAAACAAAATACTCATCTATCCTTAGCACAAGGATACTGTATCCAAGTGTAGTTTTGTATTGAAATATTTCTCCATATCATGCATGGAACTTACTCTTAAGTGTGTAATTTACTTTTAATCAGCCAGTTCCACCCCGCACATACAAACAGAATGCATGAAGCTGTCGTAACTCAGTCAAACCAGAGAACAAATGCATAATTGTCACTGCTGTTTATTTCTAACTTGTTTCTTCATCAGGACTGACTGAAGCCCACTTGAGATGAAAGATGATATCCTCCCCCTCCCCATAGAGATGACTGGGCTGGCAATTGGCTTTTGCATCAATACTGCCAATGAACCAGCTCTCTTGAGGGGAGCAGCCTTGCTTCTGGCACACAGATATGTCCGATACATGTGCACAGCTCTTTCTTGTAGCACCTTGCACTGCCCCCCAACTTTCTTGTTCAGTAGCTGCATTCTACCCAATGTTAAGATCAGCCTTGCTCTCATGTGTATGATTCTTTTCCTTGATCAGGAATGAAATGGCCACAGCCTTCTGTTGGCATTTGCTGTGGTTCAGATCAGTCAGTGCTACCCAAAGTGGTGGTCTCTGGAGCAGTGCTGGTCTCTGGCAGTTTCCAAGGAAGGAAGGAAGAGTTGTATTTATTCATTTCTTTATGTTTTAAATTTATAACCCTGCTTTCTGCTGAGATGAAATTCAAGGTAGCTTATAATAATTTTTAAAAAGATCAAACTAAAATTTTAGTTTACAAAAGTTAAAAAATAATTAAATAGCAATATTTTTTTAAATGGTTAAAAACAAAGGGTAATTACCAGTAAAGAAAATTAAAAAC
>NW_024805572.1:0-4460 GCF_019175285.1 Sceloporus undulatus
CACAGCTCAAGAGCTTTTTATTCCAACAGGTTTTTGGAAACTAATTGTTTTGCAAGATGAGGTATTTTCCTATATTACTTTCCTTCTTTGCTTGTAAATCAACATTTTTGAATAGTTTCAATTCTATAAAGATTGTTTGATACTATTTTTACTATTTTTGTAATTTTTCAGCTACTTGTATTTCTTTCCATGTTGTAAGCTGCTGTACATCTCAGCTTCATAGAGAAGGCAGGGTATAAATAAAAAGACAGACAGACAGATGACAGCAGATAGTAGCAATTTCAGTAGACTGCATGGCATAATCCTATGCAATACTGGCTTGTGTTTAGGAAAAGTGTGGTTCTTTACATTTGTTCATCTATTTAATTTCCTACATTTCTCCCATCATAGACCCAAGGAAGTTCAGAGTATAGATTAAAACAAAATACAGCCAGAACATAGTAATTATTTTTTTAAAAAAAAAAATACTATTACAAAGAGCACTGAGAGTTTAAAAGGATTTAAAAACTATAGCACACAGATTGCATTAGAAGATCTTTAAACCAGTTAATTGCCAAAATATGTATGGCAAACCTCAATTTTTCTAATTCCTGATGCATGTTGAGGACAATTAAATAGTTCTTTATACCACAGCTGATCTCATGTTTTTAATACACTCAGGATTCTTGTTGCACATGAAAACTATATGTGGCTGCAGCTTTAGTCTGCCGAAGGCGCATTACAGACCGCCTAAAAGCGGTGGTCTGCCAGCACTGCTGGTTGCTCCGTGAGGGAGCCGCAGCAGCCAAACCACACGGCTCCCGCACGGAGCAAAAAAGAAGCCCCAAAATGGTGCTTCTTCCCGCGGCGCGGTTATGATGCTGCGAGGCGCCAATGGCGCACTTGCGACGTCATAAGCGCCGCGTGACATGCGGATGCTATGTGTCCGGAACATAATAATGGTGCCTGTGTGTATAAAGTGCCGCCATTATTACGCCCCCGTCACGTGCTAAGGGTGAGGCCGGTGTGGACGCTAGGTCCCCGGCCAACCCCTAGCACGTGATGTGGGCACCTCAAGAGCCCGTCTGTAATGGGCCCAAGTTTTCCTGCTGCATAACATTTGGGTTGCACAACAACCAAGAGCTGAAGCCACAATGGTAACCCTTTATCCAGTTGTCTGTCTATGGGTATAGTTCACAATTTAGTATGTGCCACCATAACCAGATCTAAAATCTCCACGAATGGGCACACAGCTGGCCATTAACCATACAGCAATGGCAGCAGATATGTGATGAGCTTGTTCCACATTAATTATTTCCCATGGTAAAGTTGATATGGCAGAAAGGATCATTTGAGCAGTTGGGCATATTCAAGCGATAACTACCACTTTCACATGCAAAGCTAGATTTGACCTCATCATCAGCAAAGCAGCAACTCCCATTGGCCTTCCTTGACTTTGATCTCATGTTTTTAAATCCAGGATTTAGCACAATCTTGCACATCTATCCTCAGATGTCAGTCCCACTGGGCTGCATGAGGATTACTCCCTAGAAAGTATATTACAGATTGCCACTTTAGAGCAATCCTTTGGTATTCCATTTCTTCATCAGGGAAATAGAGCTTTTTCCCTTTTCCTTCCCTCTTTCCCCTGTTGATTTAATATACTGCAGCAATAGTCGGCTGGTAATTAGTAGAGGGCAGATAAATAGTTTCCATTACGAGTAAAGTGTTTTGAAGTCATTTCATTTCAGCAAATTTACTACTTAACCTGAGACTGAGAAGAAAAGAGAGACCAGTACTAATAGATTTCATGTGCTAAGAATGTGTTACTATAGCAACAGTGCAGCCAATAGAAATCTCCAAATATCTTCAGTTTTATTCAAAGTGAATTTGTTTACCTTGATTTCACCAAATTGTCACTGAGTCAAGCACCAAATCATCCTTCAACAGATGACTATACTTAATAATACCTACTTTGCCGAGAGATCTTTATGAAGATAAATTTGTTTTTTTGCATCCAAATAATTCAGAATTATCATTGTAGTGATAGCAACTAAGGCTGAAATGTGCCTTTATATGTGTGCATGCATGGGTAATCCAGCAATAGATTTTGTTTGTTTATTTATTTAAACATTTATATGGTTGCACAACAAGTAACACCTGCTGAAATTTCCTCTTTTACACAACCATTAAAGGGACAAGGGCCATCTCCATTTTTCAATTTGTCTACCCTATAATCTTGAGAATAAGGATGAGTTGATGTCTTTCTATCAGGGGCATAAACTGTCCTAAACCAGTGTCTGGCTGCTGTAATGGACTGGATGAGGGCAAACAAATTGAAGCTTAATCCAGAGATGCTCCTGGTCAATTGAAAGACAGATCTGAGAATAGGGATTCAGCCTGTGTTAGATGGGGTTACACTCCCCTGAAAACTCAGGTTTGGCATTTGGGGGTACTTCTGTATTCAGCACTGAGCCTGGAAGCCCAGGTATCGGTGGTGAATGGGGGTGCCTTTGCACAGCTAAAACTCGTGTGCTAACTGCGCCTGTTCCTGGAGAAGTCAGACCTGGCCACAGTGGTACATTTCTTGGTTACATCCCATTTGGATTACTGTAATATGCTCTACGTGGGGCTGCCTTTGAAAAGTGTTCAGAAACTTCAGCTGGTCCAAAGAGCTGCAGCCAAGCTGTTAACTGGTGCTGGTTACAGGTAACATAAAACTCCCTTGTTGCAACAGCTCCATTGGTTGCCAGTCCATTTCTGGGCACAATTCAAAGTGCTGGTTTTCACCCGTAAAGCCCTATATTGCTTAGGTCCAGGCTATTTATTATATTATATTATATTATATTATATTATTTATATAGCACTGTAGATTTGAAGGACCATATCTCCCTGTACAAGCCCCCCAGAGTATTGAGATCATTGGGAGAGGCCCTTCTCTCTTTCTCACCACTCTCTCAGGTGTGTTTGGTGGGATATAAATAAACTCCCAAGCTCTGGAACTCACTCCCTAGGGATGCCAGGATGGCTCTATCCCTGCTGTCCTTCCGATGGCAGGTAAAGACATTTTTATGCCACCAGGCTTTCGCATGACATGAATGCTGTTTTGTTTTTGTTTAAGGAGTTTTTAACTTTAAATTTTAATAATATAAAGTTTTTAATTGCTTGAACTGGTTAATTGTTTTAAACTTGTATGTAGCATGTTTTATAGTGTTTGAACTTGGACTGTTTTAGATTTGTTAGCTGCCTTGAGTCCCTATACTGGGAAGAAGGTGGGATATAAATAAACATACTACCACTACTACTACTATTAATAATAACAGTCCAAGCAGGAGGCACCCTTGTCCCCAAATGACAGAGTCAGCCCATCTACTCCCTGCTCTGGGATTTTAAAAACATGACAAAAATGTTCCTATACCCTTAGAGGGCATTTGAGGGGAACACATGTCATTTCCCTTGCAATAGAGAGTGTGACAGAGGAATGCACCTTCCCAAGGTCTCCTAGGTGGGTTAAAGTGGCCCTTTAGTCTCTCATATTTTCCCCTCCCATTTTAAAAGCAGCTGAAAAAGTGAGACAAGAGATAATTAATTAGCCAAATAAGGACAGGTGGAGGGTATGAAAATGCCTCCAGTTAAGTAGTGGTTCAATCACATGCACATTATTGTTACCCATGCTGCTCCATATAAATTTTGGTATAAATGATAACCCTTAATGACCCCTAGATGAACTCTAATTGCCTGTCCACCATTGCCAGCAAGGCATGAGGACATGTACACACACCCCTGAGGGGCACCCACATTATCATATCTAGAGAGTCGCATAAGAGGATTATCATAGGACCAGGAAGAGCAAATGTTTGCATTGCCTGAGGCTCTTGCCCCCTCCCAGGGTCTGTTGTCCGAGCAGCTTAAGACCACTAAGACAATCAGACAGGGACATCCAGGTGAAAAGAAAGTAATTAAACACCTTTGTTCTCACCATCAAGCACCTTTGCCAGAGGCAAGATTTTGCCTATAAATACTCCCAGATTTGCCTGTTCACTGGGCCAGTCTGGATTTCAGGGGGAAGCTCTGCCTCCTTGAAGCCTGACCTGGCTCCAGTTTTCTGACTCCGGGCCAGCCTGGATTTCAGGGGGAAGCTATGTCCCTTTGAATCCTGGCTCCTGGCCAGTCATTCCATGGCTGAGCCTCATGCCATCCTCATCATATTCCATTTGGATTCCTGGAGGGAGTCTACATTCTGGTATGTATCACCCCAGTGACGCCTAAGATCCTATTCCATGCTAACCTATGCTTTTCCTGAGCCTTGTATGTGTGTGCGTATGCTAGTGAATCATATGTGTTTTCCCCCATAATAAATAAATTGGTTATTAATTCTAGAAGTCTGTCTCAGCTCCATTTATTGGAATCCCCTGGTCTACTCCGTATACACAACGGGAGACGATTCTGCAAGGGCTGTCGTAGCAGGCCCTCCTCTTGCA
>NW_024805573.1:0-4459 GCF_019175285.1 Sceloporus undulatus
TGATCCTCTTCTTTCTCTTTCTTTCTTCTTTAACCTCTCATTCTTTAACCTGAACCTTTGCTTTCCTTGATTCTTCTTGTCATTTTCTTGTTTGTAAGTCAGTCACTTGCTTTGCCTTTTGCCCCTTTCTTCTTAAACACTAACACTTTCTCTCTACTCTTACATTCATAACACAGAGATTCCTACTTATCTGTGACTTCCTCCGCTTTGTGAGAATGATCCAACTAAATACTCTCTTATACCTTGCTCTCTCGCTTATACCCTCCTCCTTCAATATCTTAACAATACCATAATTTCCAAATGTCCCAACTACTATATTGTATCTGATACGAATATCTTTGACACAGATAATAACCACTAGCTTTTCCAGTCTTCTTTTTCTTCCTCTATAATCATCATCATCAAGATTCTATAATATGCTATATTGCTTTTTTATTATTTGTTTGTTTGTTTCTATACTGCTTCCTTAGTTTATCTCTTTCTGCCTCTAACAAAAATACAAATTATTTTGTTATATCATGAAATCAAAAATACAGACTACAATAACATATTTAGTAAATTAAAGTGCAACAAGAAGTATCGTCAATAGATAATCAAATTATTTCCCCATTTCTTCCTAATGAAACCTAATACTTTCCTCCAGTCTTCTGATATAGTTTCTCCCAAATTTTCTCTCAATATGGGTGATAGTTTGTCCATCTGCAATAAATCATAGAGAATTAATCTATCCTTCTTCTTTTGGTATTCCTTTTGTCTCCCATTTCCTCGCGTATAAACCCTGGCGCTAGCTAACATAGACATCCATATCCTCCCATATTTTTTATCTGTATTGTCCTCTAACATGGTTAATAACATTCATCCTGGGGTTTCTTCTGGTGTAATTTCTAGCATCGTATTTATTGCATCTATTATCTGCCTCCAGTATTCTTTCACTTTTCTCTAATTTATAATATTTCTTCTCATTCAGATTTTTTTAATCCCTCCCCATTCTTTTAAATCACATCGTCTTCTCTCTTGAATTTGTCAATATTCAAACCAATTTAAATCAATTCCTTCAGCTTTTAACTCTTCCTGAGATTCTTCCCTTCTCCCAGACAGCCTCACCTTGAAGAGCGGTCTTCCCAAGACAAGGCTGAAGTCCAAAGGAATTTGCTCAACCCCTCCCTAAGCCAGCCCCCAGTTCCCAAGCTAAAGCAACACAAGCGGAGGTTGCATAGATACAAAGGTTGTCTATACTTCCCTTCCCTTCTCCCAGACAGCTTCACCTTGAAGAGTGGTCTTCCCAAGCCAGCTTCACTCCTCCTTGATAACCAGTCTCCAGCTGCAACCCCATCCCTCTCCAAACACCCTCCTTCATCTAAAAGCCACTCTATCTGTCTTCCTAACATTTCCCACTACATGCTTTCTATAACCCATCACTCTACACTACCTACTATGAACTACAATTATAACTCCTACTTTAATAACCAAACCCTAATATTTTAATCTTTATGACAGAACCCTTATATACTGTTTCTGACATGCAATGGGCCAGTCCCAATCCTTCAGGTATACAGCACCAGTCTGAAGTGACAATTCTCTCATCTCAACCTTTCAGGCAAGAAGCATCAGCCCAAGGTTGCAATGGGCCAGTCTCAATCCTTCAGGTAAAGAGCACCACCCTGAAGTCACAATAGTACTGTCTCAATCCTTCATCCAGGGAGCATCAGACTGAAGTCACAATGGGCCAGTCTCAATGTTTCAGGCAAGAAGCATCAGCCTGAGGTTGCAATGGTCATGTCTCAAACCTTCAGGTAAGCAGCATTAGCCTAAATTGATAATGGTCTCATCTCATTGGGGCAGGCAAAGAGCATCAGCGTGAAGTCGCAATATGTCATGAATCCCTTTATTCATGCATTTATTCATTTAGGGATTCATGCCATAAGGGTTATAGGTTTAGGTTTAGATTAGAGTTAAAATAGATGGGATTTATGGTGGGTTAAAATAATATGTTTTAATATGTGCTTTAATAGAATATACTAGAAAGAGGTAGAGATATCATGGCTAAAGAATGTGATTGTTTGCTAGGATTAGAATGTGCAGGAATCATCCTTCTAACAGAGGCTTGAGTTTAAAAGACTGGTTTCTGTAAAAGGAGGAGGAACACAGAGAGTTATTGGTATTGTTATATTGTATTATGTTCTTATGGGTTTATGCTTATTATATTTTCATATGGTACCATATTAAATTGGGATTGATTGGGTTTCATATTATATATTTAACATTATATATAGTTAAGCCATAATGTTAATGAAAACTGTTATGTGGCTGAGTTCTGTGGTCCAAGGCCACAGGTTCAGTGGTTGAGAAAAGGCACATGAGAGCTTAATTGCTTATAGAAAAGCTGCCAGAATCCCGGATGGGAGAACACTGCGCAGAAAAGGGCTATCCAATTAATTAGCTTTATTGGTTAATGGGGTGGGTTTAATTGCTATGGTTATAAAAGTGCTATGTTTATACTTTCTTTCTTTCCTGACAAAAAAGTCACTTCTACTGCATGTATCTTCTTCAATGCAAACTGTTCCTTTTTCAAAGTACTGCCTTTTGTGTTGCAAGAGGGGCTGCAGTTAAGAGCCTGAAAGATATCTCTCTCCCCTTCCATTCTCCCTGCTATCCCAAAAGGGCTGGAGAGCATACCAAACCAACCACAGAACCTTTCCCATCTCTTGTATAATGCCAGGTCAGTCAAAACTACAACACAGATAGTCCAGGATCTCCTACTGGCCGAAGAGGCTGACCTGGCTTGCTGGGTGATGATAGCTCAGCCACCTGGGCTCAGGCCCTACCAGCCGGATTCTCCATCAATGAGCAGGTAAGGGGACGTCGCTTTGGTCCATAAAGACAATCTTGCTTTGGCCAGGATCCCTATCCGTAAGATGGACCACATCGAATGTATTTGCCTCAGCTTAAAGACTAGGGAAAGTCTGGGGATTCTGTTGGTTTAATGTCCACCTGTTGCTTAACATAAATACTCTCTGGAAAAGATAACATCAGAATTATCACAAACCAGGGAAAGAGTGACATTCCTGGAGGAAGAAAATAAAAAGTTGGGAAAAGAGATAGAGAGATTAACAAAAGAACATACTGAAGATACAGCAGAAAGAATTAAATTAGAGCAAAGATTTAGGGAGAGATGTCTTAGAATAAGAGGTCTTCCCAAACAGAAGGATGAAGATCTATATAAAAAGATAATACTGGCCTTGGCTGAATTTATGGACCTAGATAATGAAACCTTTCTCCTTGAGGTGGACAAGATGTTTAGAGTAAGCTCCTGGGTCGCAAAACAGAAGAGACTGCCCAGAGATATGGTGATTTATTTTGTGAGGACTCAAATGAAAGAAGGAATTCTCCAACAACACTTTCATACAAGATCCAAAAGTGAAGAAAATGAAATGTTATTCTTTAAAGATATCTCTGGGAAAGTGTTAAGGAAGAGGAAGGAATATGGACCACTGACTAAGGTTTTGCGCAGCAATGGAATCTACTACAAATGGGAACTAATTGAGGGTCTATCTTTTAAATTCAAGCCAAAAAGATACCAAATCAACTTGGTACAAAAAGAAAGACATTTTCTACATGAGAATGAAAAAGAGCTTAATAAAGGGGACAGTCAGAAAGAAGGAAGAAACAACCTGGAAAAGGAGAAGAGGATAAGGAGGAAGAGAGCTTAGAAGAAGAAACAGAAGAAGGAGAATTGATTAGGAAACCAAACACAAGAGAGGACGATATAGATGGAGAATATGACGATGAAATGGGAAAAGACGGACATCGTATCATCGAATGTTAAAGGAATTAACAGCCCAAAAAACCGAGGTAAACTTTTTCATTATTTAGGGAAATAGAGACTTGATTTAATTTGCCTTCAGGAAACCCATATAAAGAAAGAGGATATAAGATTGTTGGAAAACACCAAATTGGGGAAAGAATACAGAGCAGCCTCAAAAAAGAAGGGAAAAGGTGTAGTGATTTATGTAAAGTATAAATGAGAATCTAAAGAGGTATTCTCAGACCCCAATTGATACTTTATTGGTGTAGAAGTTACTTTACAAGACCAAAGGATCCTAATGGTGGGAATTTATGTACCCTTAGGAAATAAAGGACTGTGTTTTGAAAAACTGAAAAAACAAATGCCAGACCGTATGAGCGATAGGAACTTAATGATAGGAGATTGGAATGGACTGATAGACCCCAGATAGATAGAAAACAACAAAACATACTTAAAGCAAGGGAAATGATCTCTGGTGGTCCAAGCAGCCAAACTGCGGCCCTGGAATAATAATAATAATAATAATAATAATAATAATAATAATAATAATAATAGTTTTATATCCCTTTCTTCAGCCAAAAGGCTATCAGAGTGGATTACAAATTGTTAATAAGACATTTAGACATTATGGCTCTTAGCCCAGCAGACCCTTAA
>NW_024805574.1:0-4459 GCF_019175285.1 Sceloporus undulatus
CAAGATAACTCCCTAACCTGGAGTATCTATTAAATTATAAGCCCTTCGCACTGGACTATAACCTCAGTTCCATGTTCTGCAACTGTTTTATGTGTATTGCCATTTCTAATATCAGATTTGGATCCATTTACTCTCTTATATACACTTTTATGTAGAATGTAGAGAGGCATTGCTGGCATAGGATGGCATATATCACACTGGAGGAAGAGCAAGTAAATGCACCTCTGATGTTCTGGGTGACAGTATTATATGCTTGTGCATGTGCCTTCAAGTCACCTATTGATTTATGGTAATCCCATTAATTTTATAGAGTTTTCTTAGACAAAACAAAAAACAAAAACAAAAACCCCTTCAGAGATGGTTTTGCCAGTTTCTTCTTCTGAAGTACAGTGGACCCTTGTTATACTCTGGAGTCTGGTTCCAAAATCCCCCATGGATAACAAAATCCATTAAATGCAATCAAATCCCATTAAATACAATGGCATAGTAAAATGGTGTCCCTTATATAAAATGGCAAAATCAAGGTTTGATACTTGAAATATATACTTTTTTGAACATTTTCAAACCATGGATGCTTGAATCAGTGTATAAAAAAATCTGTGTATAAGAAGGGCCAACTGTATAGCCTACATGCAGCACCTGGTCTATGTTGGTGGTTTTCCATCCAAGTACTAACCAGGGCTGACCCTGCTTAGTTTCCAAGATCTGACAGGATCAGGTATTTTTAGGTTATTTAGGGAGATATAATGTCATTGGCCCCTGTAATATTGCCACTAGAGTAGATGTGGAGAGAGAATTGGCATCTGTGTTTGCGCCAAGATTTGTACCACTGCACATTCAGAATGGTATTCTTGATGGCTTGCAGTCCATCTTAGTGTGGATGCTGGTGTATAGAGATTCCTCATCTAGTGGCTAGGATGGTATTTTCAGGCAGGATGCAAATGGACTGTCAATTTGCTGTCCTTTTGCAAAATCAAAAATCTGCTACTGGCTGGTTCTGCAAACATATAATTAATATTTAAAGCAATGTGACAGACAAAAAATTAAAGCAATCTAGTTAAATGATCTGTGTGCATTTTATTTTTTCCACTTGTATAGCTATAAATAGCTTGTGTACACAATATAGAACTCTATCCAAATAGAGAAACACCTGAGCAAGTACTTCAAGACAGATATAAACTAAATCATGTGTAGTGTCAAAATGGTTATCAAGACTGAGGTACTTGTATTCACTAGGTTCTCTTAATGCATGGAAAGAGCTGATTAAAGTATACAATCTCATAAATTCAACTACAATATCAGGTGGTCTAAGAATGTTTTTGAAGGCACATTGCCTTATACCACAGTATACTGCAGTGACTCAGTACAAGCACTTTAGAGTGGCTGGGAGGAAGTTCTGCTTGGTCAAAAGTGCAGCATGAAATTTGGATGTTTAGGCACTCTTAGTGATAGCTGTCAAAGATATGACCACAGAAGAACCCCAAAGGTGGGTTACTGTACTGATTTATATCCACAAACCATTTCTACCAGTTTTATCTTTCCCATGAACAGGTCTTTTGTATGGAGCTTGATTAACTATGCAGGACCAATTTGAAAATATTTGAAAATAGCATGCAATAGAAAAGAGATAGCTCCCAACAATATGTTGTTGAGGAAATCCCTCCTTTTATCTCCTCCACACAACTCCTGTGTGGATTGTAGCTAAAGTACAAGGGAGGTGAAAAACACAAGGAATGTCATCATCATCTCAGCTAAAAAAAAATTCTTGATTGTCGGGCTTCATGACACCAAAAATCATAATTATACATAATAATATTTTCCAGCCATGCTGATTGTGCAATATGCTGGCTGTGAAGTCTAACACACCAAGAGGCATTGTGTTAAGAAAGGCTGGTATATGCTGTAAATAAAACTAAGGAGGTTCTCTGGGTTGATTATGTTCCTCAGAGACATTGGGGCAAAACAGACGGCCCCTTTTATCACCGGACTGGGCTCACAGCAGCCACATGCTGTGGTCCCGATCCCATGCTTTGCTAGCCCTAAAAGAAATGGCAAAATGCCACTCCTTTTTAGAGCACAAAAAGCTGTCCTTGCTGCTGTGGCAGCAGTTTTTCTGGGTTACTTTGGTGCAGTATTTTTAAATGCTGCGCCAAAGGAATGGCATGATGCTGCCCACCATGCAGTCAGGCAGGTAGCATGACACCAGCATTGGGGCACAGTTGGGGCATGTGGCATGCAGTCACTATGCCCACAGTCCACCCCGATGCTACCATTTTATCCCAGTCTGTTTAGCCCCATTGACAGTAAAAAAGTAACAAGGGGTTTTATTTGTTTGTTTTGGTGCTATGCCTCCCAGAATGTGCCAGCCAACATGGCCACTAAAAGAGAGCCCTTCTCAAAATGGACAATTTTGTCAAGCTCTGGATTCTGATATTTTGCCCTTAAAACAATTTGGAACTGAAAGTCATAATTTCATCTTCTTATTCTCTGTGGAACAGCTCCATTTCCACAATTCACTGCCCTGTTTCCAAGCTTTGTTCTGCTGATTTACAATGGTTTTGTTTTTCTTCACTTGGAAAGCAGCATACTCTAAGGATTGGATGAAACACAACAGAGGTAATAGGACACACTCCAGCACAGTCCAAGTATGCATACTTGCATGTTAGATAAGTATAACATAGTCTGAGCAAATGCACTGCCATCTTCTTTCAATGCTTTCTCAGCTTTACTGAATCTCCACATGACCACTGAGACTTCTTTTAGTCTCAGCTCTATTAGTAGGCTCTTTGGTTGAGTGAAACTCTTTTTAGTGGAAATTGTGAGCCTGCAGTTTGTACTCCCCCCCTTTTTTCCCCCTTTTCTTGGATGTTTTTAAAGAACTGACACCTGGATTTGATTCTTAGAAGAAAAAAATCAACACTTTCCTACAGATGTTAAAGTAGATCAGCCAGATGAAGTGCAGGTAATTATGGGGTAATTACTGACCTTTCCAATGTGTTTTAGAGGTTTGTTGCAGGAAACAAATGAGTCTAATTTATAATGAGTCATCTGATAATGGCATATTACATTTCTAAACCTTTTGGAGCAGGCCCAATTTGAATCTTTTAGTTTATAAAATGTGAACATTTTAAGAATAACATCCTAACTATATATAAGTGTTTTTATTGTTTTTCAAATCATTTTTGAATTATGGTGACCCTAAGGTGAAGCTCTCGTGGGCTTTTCTTGGCAAGTTTCTTCATAAGAGTTTGCCATTGTCATTCTTTGGGGCTGAGAGAGTGTGACTTGCCCAAGGTATACAGTGAGTTTTATGGCAGAGCTGGAAATTGAACCTGGCCTCCAGAATTGTAGTCCAGTGCTCAAATCACTATTTCATGCAGGCTCCCAGAACCTGAATTTGTGACGACTTCCCAGGAAAATAATCTTGGTGGTAAGGAGGACAGTACACAAAAAACCTAGTAGTGTCACTAGGGTTGGCATCAACCCGTGCAGTAGATCATGGTATCACCCTCTCCATCGACCTCCTCTCATATAACACCATACAGAATCCTTGGGGATAAAATTGTACTAAAGCTACTCATAAATTGTAATCCTCATATATCACTGAATGTAATGGTAACAGTTGTGGCATGAACAACTAGCAAAATTAAAATTATACTTTTAAAATACAACATATGCACAGCTTAAATGTATTTACATTTATCTCATTTCATGTGGTTAAAGTGAAAATTTGTTAAGATGTAATGTTTTTAAGGAAAAATGTAAAATAATACAATTTTATTTTTTTAAATAATTTAAAATTTTAATTTAACTTTTTTTTAAAAAAAAACCTGAGGCCTCTTATTTCTCCTTCCAGTGAGTCTTGCCTCACTCACACCATCTCTTCTGCTGAGCTCGAGATTTTGAAAGGGATGCAAGTGAATGTCACAGCCCATTTCTGCCAAAAAGCAGATATTTGGGGAACAGTGGTGCTAGCCTCCCTTAGGGTGTCACCTGGTGGAGTCCACAACGCCACTTCCTAGTGATGCCATTTCAAAAACTGAAGTTAAGCAGTTGAATAGTAGCAGAGTTGCTGCATGTTGTATGTCCAAAGTTAATTCTTCTGAGGCAAGGTCCTGAGGAGGAACTTTCTGACAGTAAAAGCTGTTTGACAGTGGAACATGCTCTTTCAGAGTATGGTGGAGTCACATTCTTTGAAAGTCTTTAAACAGAGGCTGGATAGCCATCTCTTGAGGATGCTTTGATCAGGAGTTCTTGCATGGCAGGGGGTTGGACTGAGTGGCCCTTGTGGTCTCTTCCAACTCTATGATTCTATGAAATTAATATCAGACAGAAAGTGCTAGGAAAGGCTTGTGCCTGGGATACTGGAAAGTTGCTGACACTGAGGAGGACAAAGTGGTGATGATAGTTTGCAAATCAGAGCTGCAAATACTATCAGGGTTGCATGTTTCTTCCTCTA
>NW_024805575.1:0-4459 GCF_019175285.1 Sceloporus undulatus
TGTCCCTATGTGTATACCAGAGGTCATCTAGTCCAACCCCAAGAGATAGAGACTCCAATGCCAATGAGTTGCAATAAAAATATCAAACGTTTATTAAAGCCACACAACAAAGGGGATCACACACGCACACACACATTCAATGCTAAAACAAGGGAGGGGGAGAGTTTGGGAGTAAAGGGGAAAGGATAGAGGCACCTTTGGATATTTACCTTAGGAGTCTTCTCCAATCCGACAGATGCGAGTGATGGGGGATGGTGAGACACGGCCGTGAGAATGGGGAAAGAAAGCGGCAACCGCAGTGGATAGGAGCTGAGTTCTGGTGGGCAAAGCTAACTAGAGGCCCGGTGACAGAGAACTTGGCTTTGCTGAAGTGATTTTCAGCAGAGCAAATTGCTTAGGGAATGCAAGCTTGGAGCAGGCAGCCCGATAAGCGAGGAACTCAGGCTCGGAACTGAATCTACAAGCCCAGAAATCAGGTTCGGAACTTCTGCTCTACAAGCCCACTGGAGGTTTGGAAGAGGGGTCCTTTTATACCCCTGAAAGTATCTTCAGGCTATGGCTACCTGGTGAACAAAGGTCTTGATGGCTATCTTTGTCTAAACTGAAACTTACACAAAGAAGAGGTCTGGCACTTTTCAGGGGAAGACAAATATCTAGATGGCAGAGCTGTTAAGACAATCACTCGCTCATTGAGAAGGAGGCTACTTCTATTGTCCTCTCTTCTTTGGGTAGTTTGCAAAACTTGTTTGCAGAACTGCTTGCTTAAGGTTTTAAAATGTACCTTTTTTCCTGTGGCCAAGCCTAGCAAGCTTGCTGGCTACATGATCAGCTCGCCTTTAGGGTAATGGCAGCTCGCATTGGGGTCAGTCAGGAGTCATGATTTTTGATCGCTTGGCACCCAAAATGTATATAAAACCAAACTTGGTAACAGCTGTGCTCAGAAAATTTAATGTATTCTTTGATTCTTAAACTTCATGGATTTATATTATTACAAGCAGAGAGACTCCTCTACTCCCTCCTGACATGATCTACTCTGGTCCTGATCTAATAAATTTCAAAAACATCCCTTCCTTGATGAGGTCTGCCTTCATTTGCCTGATCAAACCCTGTAAGGCTGACACATTTACAGTACTTGTTGGTTTTAGAAGAAATATTTCTGTGCTTCTTGATAATTTCTCCTTTGTTCTTTTAAAAAATGCAACAAGGATCTTAAAATCCTGTCAATTAACCCACTATTTCTATTACACCTGCTCTGATCCTGTAGGCTTTGTGATCTCCCTATACCTTATTTCCTTAGTGCTGAGACATTTGAACCTGCAGCTGTCATCAACAGACTGACTCTCCTTGGGTGTTCTTCTTCTGCTACAACCTTCTCTCCAGGAGAGTTTACCTCCTGCGTGCAGAAAATTGGCTTGTACAGATTGTCCCTGAATTTTTGCTGCTAAATGTGGTCAGCAGCTATTTTGATCTTTGCTGGGTTTGGGCATAAACAGCATTCTATGTTCAAGCACACAGGAGGTTTTTGCTTTGACTTTGTCTTTGTCCATCAATCGGTCTTAATGCAATGCTCCTGAGAAAGAAATCTCATACATTGCTCTTTTTTGACATATGCCATGCTTGACTCTGGACATAATTTGTGCCAGGGATCAGCTCTGGCATCTGTTTTCTCTGCCAGTTCTCAAGCCTGGAATATATCAAATGAGAATACATTAAAGTGTCCTGGAAGTGCAGAGTGAATTTCCTTAACCTGGCCTTCTTCCTTTTTATTATTTACAGATGCCATAAATGACAACTTCCTTTACCGTAAACAGCATGGCAATGTAGATGGGGAATAATGAAATCTGTAGGGGGGCATGTTGGGAGAAGATACTATAACCACTTAAATGGATGCCTCAAACATCAAGGGTTAGGTCAGAAATGGGCAATTTGTGGCCCTCTAGATGTTGCTGGATTAGAATTTGTATAATGTTGCTATAGGCCAGAATCCTGTTGGGGATTTATATATGTA
The DNA here is from genome assembly GCF_019175285.1 of Sceloporus undulatus. Classification (NCBI taxonomy): domain Eukaryota; kingdom Metazoa; phylum Chordata; class Lepidosauria; order Squamata; family Phrynosomatidae; genus Sceloporus; species Sceloporus undulatus. Next base: position 2,009 of record NW_024805575.1, read on the forward strand.
TAAACACTGCAGTTACAGTGCTACATAATAAATCCTGTCCTGATCCCCCCAATTCTCACTTACCAAAAAGCAGATGCTGTGACCAATGGGGGTCTGTTCCCCTGTCAATCAGAAGCAGTGGTCTGACAGTTGTACCCCACTCTCATGAGCAATCTCTAATGCAGCAGACAGAAGCAAGGTCCCCATTGCAATTTCTCTTCATGCCAGAGATTGCTTGCATGAGAAGTTGGTGGGTTTGACCATCAGCCAACTGCTTCTCAATCAACAGGCTAACAGATCCCTGTTGAATGTAGCAGTTGCTACATGATAAGTGGAGATTGGGAGACATTCACAGTCCTTATGTAGCTCCAAAACTAGGAGCTATATAAGGATCATGAATACAAAACAGTCATGAATGTGTAATTCTAGGTTACACATTTGTAACCACAGTAACAGTTACATTTCCAGTAACTGTCTGGCTAACTACAGTACATCTGGAAGACCATAGGTTACCAAATGCTTACTTAGGATAGAGGTTACTTAATCCAGTCAGTGGTGTCATGGGGAGAGGGTGCAGGGGGTGCGGATCACATTGTGTGACACCCAGAAGAGGAGTGACACCTGGTTGGGCCTTCCAGAGTGGGGCATGCATGCCTTTGCTGTCTGCTCTGGTCCTTGGATTCAGGGACAAAGACTGGAATTGGAGGAGTGTGCCTTTTTGTCTGCCACCCCCTCCTGGCAGTGTCCCCACACACCAGGTGTGGGATGCCACTGAATCCAATGATACTTTTTTCCAGACATATTTGGTTCCAAGGAATCTTATTTTAAAAGTGGTATATGTATTATATATTTTAACTTTGGCAGGTTACAGACCACCGAGAAGCGGCAGTCTGGCTCCGCCTCCACTTGCAGCGTCTGGGAGCTGCAGCCTTTAAACCGTGTGGCTCCCGGATGCTGCAGAGAAGGAGCGCGGAAATCACGCTCCTTCTCAGGCCTCGGAAGACTCCGCGAGGCACTAGTCGCGTGCTCACAGCGTCATTTCTGGGGCGCGACATGCGGACGCAGCACATCCACTATATCAAGATGGCAGCGGCCATGTGGAACGGCCGCCACCATTTTGTGCGTGCGGAGCGCGTACTAGGGTTAGGGGTGTGTGGAAGCACCACCCCTTCCTAACCCTAGTACGCGCTCGTCGCGTACTATATCGCGGTTTGTAACCCGCCTTTTGTTTTAAAATAGTTTTACACTTTACAAAAAATTGCATTTTAATATAACTTGTTTAATTGTGTTTTACCTTCTTTTTTTCTTTTTCTTTTTAGCTTTACCTGATTTTAGCCTTTTTGTAAGCTACTCTGAATATCATGTTGGAGTCAGTCAGTCAGTCAGTCAGTCTTGGGCATATATAGATGAACCTTCCAATGTTGCTTTCTTGCATTTTTTTAAAATCTGAAGTTCCTTCTGTGTAATTTAGAAAGAAATATTCCTTTTGTACCCTTTCTTCATCTGCATTAGTCAAATTCAGCTGGTATGTGTATTCCAAGTATAAAGAGGACAATGCTGTTACTTGCCTGTTACATAGCTGTTAGAGCCTTGTGGGGCCAGGCGGTGTCAGCCCATAAACATGGGCCTCATTCTTACAAATAATTCAGTTTGTGATCCAGCTTGATGGTTTGGTTCGACAGTGGAGCGTTGTTCACTCTACATTTGTGCTGATCAAATTTTCCTGTTGCAATCTATCCCACTTCTTGTTCACATTTACCAATGAATTGATTTAAAATAGACCCTCTTCTGTGGCTTCTTTTCCCCCCTGTCAATCATGGCAATCACATCAACCCTTCTGCTCTTATTTGGTGATGTGCCCTGTCACATCCATTGTCATAACAACAACAACAACAAAAACAAACAACCAAAAATGCCAGCTGGCAAATTTAAAGGCTATATAAAAGGGCAGGTAAACTCAAAGTACCATGAGTTGGGGAAAAGTTCCCTCCAAATTACAAAAGATAATGGAGGAGGGGGAGCAGAGTGGTAGTGGAGCCTGCAGCAGTGTTGGCAGCCCAAAAATGGTGCTTTGCCCAGAGAGAGGGAGGTTCAACTTCACCTGGGCGAACACAGGTGAGGTTTTTTATTTTCAGCTAGACTACACTTAAGACATTTCCCTCTGATAATCAATGATTGCATCACAGGGAACTGATTCCAATCCGCATCCCATTCACACTAGTGCTGAATCGATTTATTGCAAAAGATACAGGGAATTCTACAGCTCTGGAAGATGCACTTTAAACAGGTCTAGCTCTGCCCCCCTCGACAAACCGTGTCAGGGATTTGGCCTAAGTGTGAACAAGGGCCATTTAAACCACCTCTAACTGGTTTGCAAATTACATAGTGGGAATGAGGCCCATTGGTTTGACTTATTGCATCAGTTGAGTAAAGCACAATTACATCAGGATAATTGCACCTCCCTTTGGGACA
>NW_024805576.1:0-481 GCF_019175285.1 Sceloporus undulatus
GTACATGTTTAATCCTGTTTTAAGGGGGGGAATTTGGGACATAATTTTGTAAATGTGGATTTTAATATGTTGTGAGCTGCTTTGATTGTCTTGTAACAGAAAAGCGGGATATAAATAAAAGTAATATTATTATTATTATTATTATTATTACTACTACTACTACTACTACAATACCTAAAGGTTTTCCTGATGCTCTAATATAGAGACTCCCTGAGATAATCAGTATTCGCAAGCAAAGAAGGGCCAAGAGAGCCCTGGAGAAGCTTATGTTGGGGTGGATCTGGATCTCTGGTGCCCAACAAACTACAAATCCCAGGATTCCACAGGATGGAGCCAGGAGAGTTAACACAGTTTTGAAATGGAATATTTCTGCAGTGCAGATACAGCCTGAGCTGGTTGTAAAAGGTTCGAAGCATCCAAGTCTGGTGTTTACCCCCTTAATAATGGTTTTACTTTAAAAAACTAAGCACTTTGTTTTTCT
>NW_024805576.1:581-2338 GCF_019175285.1 Sceloporus undulatus
ACTAGGCTTCACTGCTGCCCTGAGGTCTGGCTGGGCCTGGCTTGGGTGTACTGCTGCTGGTGCTTTTCTTTGGCCACTGCCATTAAGGAGGGGAGGAAGGAGGCCCAGCAGTCCTTCTAGGCAAAGCCCACTCTCTCTGAAGGTGGGAGAGTGGGACTCCCCAAAGGGGATTTCAATGCTTTTAATAGTGGCTCTCATGCTGTAGCAAAGATGATGATGATGATGATGATGATATCATCAGGTCTGGGGGGGATGATAGAGCTGCCTCCAGACCTTAATCATCATTAATGCCACCATCGCTGGGCATACTTGCTTTGCACCACTGTAATGGCCATGGCTCAGTGCTATGGAACTCTGGGAATGTTCTTTTGGTTTGGCATTTTAGGTGTTGTTAAGGCTTGGAAATACTGTTTGGGGTCCCTTCCAACTTCGGGGCCCTTTCATCCTCCATTTTGGGTTCCCAGAAGGCCTCAAACTGCCAACCGCCAAGCGCTGAGGAAGAGGCAGCCATCTTGTGTTCCGGCGGCCATTTTCTGCTACTTGTGACTGTTGGGAATAATGTTCCGGAACCTTCTCTGAAGCCTCAGTTGAACAGAGGCTTTTCTTTCTCTTCTGAGGCTCCAGAGTCAGAAGGAGGCCAGGCTCCTTGGGCCAAAAGGAAGGAAGTGTGTCTCTTTGTGTGTCTTTTGTGTATTTTTCTTATTACACAGCTCTGCTCCTTCTGGGGAACATGAGTTTTAAAAGGGGTCAGAAATGGGAGGATCGTTTTAATACAAGCCTTATTATTATTATTATTATTATTATTATTATTATTATTCACAAACATTGGGCTTTGGCTCATATCCCTTTTTTAAAAAATAATTGTTTTAATAACTATCCAATACTTTAATAGCATTTTATTTTGGATGGGAGTGTTAGGAAAGGTTTGGGATATAATGAAATATGTTGTTATTGTATTGTATGCATATTCTTTTATTGTAAGCTGCTAAAAGGTGGCCATTCTTGTATAGTAATTGTCTTGTGATTAACTCCCCAAACAACCTTGTAAGGTAGGTTTCGTAGGCTTATGGAGCTATAAGGGACCCCCAAGGGCCATCCATTCAGCAGCCATTCTGCCTTCCAAGTCCTCCAAAGAGATAGCCATCCAGCCAGAGACTCCTCCAATGCTCTTGGAGGCAGCCTATCTCATAGATTTGCTCAGGGGTCTTGGAGGCCCACAGTCCCATGAGAACTGGTCCTTACCCCCCACTTTGGGAAAGGAGACCCCCCTCAGCCCCTGGACTATTTACTACCAGGAGTTACTATGGCCCATATTCAGACCCAAATTCAGTCTGTGGCATCATTGTCTTCCCAGAAGGTGGAAGTGAGATTTCCAGGCCCCAGACACACAGTGCACCAGTGAGTCCTTTGTGTGGGGACTGTATGTGTATGTATTGTTTATTAGACCTCACTGAGTTTATAGAATGAATTTACACACATCTTCATTTCCCAAAAATGAACATAATCCAAGATGTAATCTTTAATTATAAACCTATATATTTATAGATATTTGTTATATCAAGTGCAACACATTCAGCAGTGTGCAACCTTTTCAAAAAATATACAAGGAAATGTGAAGAAATTGTGATTTTGACATTAGATCCATTTAGATACAATGCATACACATATACATTTATCAATTTGTGTGTGGTTTCAGAAAACAAAGAGAGGAGATGCACACCTCATGCTCCTTCTATGACTGACACATAAACACAGCA
>NW_024805576.1:2438-3516 GCF_019175285.1 Sceloporus undulatus
TGTGTGTGGTTTCAGGAAACAAAGACAGGAGATGCACACCTCATGCTCCTTCTATGACTGACACATAAACACAGCAGTTACACTCAGATAAATGGTCTCATTGTAAAAATGAAATAATGATTTTCACTGTTGTCTGCATATGAAGAGGGGAAGTATGAGGGGAGGCAGTGGATGAGATCTATAAAGTAGAGCAGGTCTTATCCAGTCCGGGAACTTGAACATCTCTACATGGGACATAAAACAGGTCCTTCTCCTCCTCCTCTGCATGAAAGGGAAGTCTAATTCTCATCAGTGATGTTGACACAGCATGGAAGAATTAGCATTCGAGCATTTAAAAGTCTGAGGATGCCTGAATCCTCTGGGTTAACTGAAGAGAGTAGATCCACTGAACTCATAAGTGAATGATGAGTCAACCTATAGGTAAATCCAACTGATTCAGTGATTCTCCTTTGATTAGGACTAAGCAAAGGATACGATACAGACTAGGATTTAGTCCTGCATGTGGCTAGAACAAGAAATTCCCAAGCCAAGATGGATAGGCAACAGTGTGGAAAATGGGCACTCTCCACATGGGCAGAGACACTCTGAGAATTGTGACTTCTCTGCATGCAGAAGGCTGTCCTCTGGTGCCCCCCGCCCCATCCTGGGAGGAGGACTGGATCCCATGGAAGGGGAGCAACCTGAGAAGAGAGAGCTCTGGGAGAATGAAGGGCCACCAGACCAGACAGGCTAACCCAGCAGAACCTTCTAAGCTCCAGCTCCAGGTGGAATGAGACTACAACTGGTCATTCACTGATTTAGGTACAACTATAGAGTTGTCAAAGCCATCCTGCATATTCCATGTGTGGTGAGAGTGCGAGGTACTGGAGAAGCACTCAGCTGTGTTTATGTAGCTGGGAGCAAAATGAAGACATCTTCCTCTGAGGGCCACTGTGGCGGTCAGGAGGTTTCAGCTGATGATGGACTCATTTCACATCTCGCTACGGGGACATAACTAGGGCTCTCTCCAATTCCCCATTTGCTAATCCCCTACCACTCTAAGAAGGCATGGAGTATCTGTTGTGTAGGGGAGCTGCTT
>NW_024805576.1:3616-4458 GCF_019175285.1 Sceloporus undulatus
CCAGACCAGACAGGCTAACCCAGCAGAACCCTCTAAGCTCCAGCTCCGGGTGGAATGAGGCTACAACTGGTCATTCACTGACTTAGGTAGAACTATAGAGTTGTCAAAGCCATCCTGCATATTCCATGCCTGGTGAGAGTCTTGGGTGCGAGGTACTGGAGAAGCATCCAGCTGTGTTTATGTAGCTGGGAGCAAAATGAAGACATCTTCCTCTGAGGGCCACTGTGGCGGTCAGGAGGTTTCAGCTGATGATGGACTCATTTCACATCTCGCTACGGGGACATAACTAGGGCTCTCTCCAATTCCCCATTTGCTAATCCCCTACCACTCTAAGAAGGCATGGAGTATCTGTTGTGTAGGGGAGCTGCACTGAATGTATGCTAGGTCCAGGGGGCTTTGTTTGGTGCAGAGGGAGGAAGGGGATATCCACCTCTGCATTGCCCCAAAGGAAGCATATGTCACCTGCATATGTCACTAGCAGGATGCTGTTCTCTGTGTCTTTGAGTGCTGCAGGGTTTCTTGCCAAGCCAATCCTAACCCCAGTCCCTTTTCTCAGGAACTTCCTCTCGGCATCATTGGACACGACTTTGGGCCTCTCTTGCTGGAAGTGAGCAAGTGCAGGGCCACCAGGACCTCCTGCCCATCTGATGGCCAACACAGAGGCCAAGCGGAGGGAGCTGGGCTCCAAGAGAAAGAGGATGCAGAGGTACAAGAACTCTTTGGTGAGTCACTATCCTGTTAGCTTCATCTGTGTCACTGCTGGGCCAATTTATGAAAGGAAGCAAATAAATTACCGTCCGAGTTTGGCAGAGACAGTCCTGGTTAATCCTCTGTCACCCTAT
>NW_024805577.1:0-4458 GCF_019175285.1 Sceloporus undulatus
CTTGGTTATCAGCATAAGTCAGAGATTGCTGGCAGCAATCCCGGACATAATAAACTCTAGCCTTAATCATTGCTGATAACAGAATGGCAGAAGCAGTGCTCGTTAAAGAACTGTCGGAGCAGAACCAAAAGCTGACAACTCAGGTTGCTATGCTCACTCAGGCTATGGCAGAACTGCAAAACCAAGCTCCAGCTCCGCAGCCGCCTCAGCCCAAACCAAGAACCAAGTGTCTCACTGCTTTGCCTGAGAAATTCTCTGGAGACCGGGCTATGCTGGAGAGCTTCTTGGCCAGCTGCAGTTTGCATTTTAGAATCAGGAAGGCAGATTTTCCCACAGACTCACATAAGGTGGCCTTTGTTATCAGCCTGCTGTCTGGCCCAGCTAGTAAATGGGCAAAGCCTTACTTGAATGCAAACAGCCCGGTGCTTGATAACTGGGAATCGTTTGTTAAGGAGTTTAAAGACACTTGGGGAGACCCAGTTAGGACTGAGACTGCTGAGCACCAGCTGTTGACTTTGAAGCAGGGCCAGGGTTCGGTGGCGGATTACTCGGTGGCTTTCCGCCTTCTTGCCCAGGATGTTACCTGGGGTGATAGTGCTTTGCAGGCTGTGTTTCGGCAGGGACTGTCGGCTGGGATCCTGGACGAACTGGCCCGCTCTGAACCCCCTGCAACCCTGTCGGCCTTAATTACCCAGGCCATCCGACTAGACTGCCGCCTTACGGCTCGGAAAGAGGCTCGACAAGCTGGCCTCTCGCTGCCTCCGCTTCCTGTGTCGTCACCTCCTGCAGTTGCTTCCGAGACTGTTGCTCCTGGAACCACCGAGGAACCAATGCAACTGGGGGGAGCTCGGCCCCGGCTCTCAGGGACAGAGAAGGAGCAGAGGAGGCAGGAGGGCCTTTGCCTGTATTGTGGCCTCGCTGGACATTTTGCCAGGGTTTGCCCGGCCAAAGGACGTCGTGCTAAGCCGCCGGGAAACGACGCACCCCAGGTGTAGAGAGGGTTTGCCACCTGGGGGCCTGTTCAAAACCCACCCCTGATACTTTGGTCTCTCGGAGGGACCCCCTGCTAGTGGCTGCCACCCTGCGGCTCCCATCTATGGAACTTTTGCCGGTAGGGGCCATGCTGGATTCCGGAGCCTCCAGCTGCTTCATGGACTTGGCGTTTGCTCGTCAGCATGGGATCCCCATGGAAGCACTGCTCGAGCCCCGGCCGGTGGAGACCATTGATGGACGGCTCCTTCGCTCAGGCCCGGTGACTCATCAGACGCCGTTGCTTCATCTGGAGATCCAGGGCCATGTTGAGGAGCTTCGTTTTTTGTTGGCAGCGGTCCCGCACTTCCCATTGGTGTTGGGCATGTCGTGGCTCTCGCGGCATGACCCGCATATTTCCTGGTCCCGGCGGGAGGTGCTTTTCGGCTCTGAGTACTGTCAGGAGCACTGCTGGCCGGAGCGGATCCCAGCGGCAGTGGTGGCAGAGGCTCAGGATGGCAAGGTGACGCTGCCGGAGAAATACCGGGACTTTGCGGATGTTTTCGACAAGAAGGAGGCGGACCGGCTTCCCCCGCACCGGCACTATGACTGTGCCATTGATCTGGTGCCGGGGGCCCCTATTCCGGCGGGGCGTCTCTATTCTCTCTCGGAGCCTGAGCTGGTGGCTCTGAGGGATTTTTTGGAGAAAAACCTGCAGCGAGGCTTCATCCGTCCCTCCAAGTCTCCCGCAGGTGCCCCGGTCCTATTTGTCCGCAAGAAGTGTGGGGAGTTGCGCCTCTGCAATGACTATCGGGCCTTGAATAAGATCACCATCCGCAACCATTACCCCTTGCCCTTGATCCCGGAGTTGTTGGAGAGGCTTCGCCACGCCAAGGTCTTCACCAAGCTGGATCTTCGTGGGGCTTACAACTTGGTGAGGATTCGGGCAGGGGATGAGTGGAAGACGGCCTTCCAGACTCGGTATGGGCATTATGAGTATACGGTCATGCCCTTTGGACTCTGCAATGCCCCCGCCGTCTTCCAGCACTTTGTAAATGATGTGTTCAGGGACTATTTGGACCGTTTTGTCATCATTTACCTGGACGATTTTTTGATTTATTCGCCGAGCCAGGCAGCCCATGACGCCCATGTGCGGGCTGTTCTCCAGCGCCTGAGGGAACACCGTCTGTATGCCAAGCTGGAGAAGTGCGCCTTTGACCTCCAGGAGGTGGACTTTTTGGGATACAGGGTCTCGGCTCAGGGTGTGGCCATGGACCGATCCAAGGTCGAGTCGGTGCTGTCATGGCAGCCCCCTCGCAACAGGAAGGATGTTCAGCGGTTCTTGGGGTTCGCTAACTTCTATCGGAAGTTTATTGAGGACTATGCGGCCCTCGCCAGCCCCATCTCCCAACTGTTGCGGGGGAAGGGACAGTTCCTGTGGACGGCGGCGGCACAGGCGTCGTTCGAGGTCTTGAAGGTGCGCTTCACGTCGGCCCCGATTCTGCAGCACCCAGACCCTCGCACACCCTTTGTTGTGGAGGCAGACGCCTCAGACGTGGCCATCGGGGCAGTGCTGCTCCAGCCCGTGGGTCCCCAGGGGCATCTGCTGCCTTGTGCCTTTTACTCCCGGCAACTCTCTCCTCCGGAGTTGAACTATACTATCTGGGAAAAGGAGCTGTTGGCGATCAAGGCGGCCTTCGAGACCTGGCGGCACCTGCTGGAGGGGGCGGCACACCCGGTGGTGGTCCACACTGACCACAGGAATTTGGAGCACCTGCAGACAGCCAGGAAGCTATCTCAACGGCAACAGCGCTGGTCATCTTTTTTCGCCCGCTTCCGCTTTCAGCTCCAGTACATTCCCCAGTCCCGGAACCGGCAGGCAGACGCGCTCTCTCGGAAGCCGGAGTATGCCACGAATCCGGAGAAGGAGTTGCAGTCCACCATTCTTCGACCGGAAAATTTTGCTGCGGCACCGAGGGAGGCCGCATTGGTGGACCAGATTCGGGAACTCCAGGGCCAGGATCCGTTGGTGGCACAGCACTCGGAGGAAGGGGATGCCTCACCCTTTGCCATGCGGGACGGTCTGCTTTACCACCGGGGCCGCCTGTATGTGCCAGCAGGGCCATGTCGGGAAGCAGTCTTGCGTCTGTGCCATGACTCCAAGCCGGCGGGGCACTTTGGTTTCTGTAAGACTCTGCACCTCCTCACCCGAGAGTTTTGGTGGCCTCGAGTTCGGGCGGAGGTGGCCAAATATGTGGACACATGCTCAGTGTGCCATCGGGCAAAGGACCATCCGGGTCGGCCGGCGGGATTGTTGATGCCGCTGCCGACGCCGTCGGGGCCCTGGAAGATGGTGTCCATGGACTTTATCACAGATCTGCCCCTCTCTGCTGGCTGCACCACCATTTGGGTGGTGGTGGACCTTTTTTCAAAGATGGCGCACTTTGTGCCGTGCGCTGGTCTGCCCACTGCGAAAGAGACAGCCCGGCTGTTTGTGCAGCATGTGTTCAGGCTCCATGGACTGCCCGAAGGGGTAATTTCGGACCGCGGCAGCCAGTTCACCGCCCGGTTCTGGACCAGCTTGCTCCGGCTCCTAGACGTCACGCCTCATCTGTCCTCGGCACATCATCCAGAGTCTGATGGTCAGACAGAGAGGACCAACGGGACCCTGGAGCAGTACCTCCGTTGCTATGCCAGTTACCGCCAGGACAATTGGGTAGAGTTACTCCCGCTGGCTGAGTTCGCATATAACAACTCAGTCCATGCTTCGACTCAGCAAACACCTTTCTTCGCCACAGGGGGCTTCCATCCACGAGGGTTTCCAGCGGTGGTTCCAGTCTCCGAGGTCCCTGCGGCGGATCAGTGGCTCCAGGAGCTCAAGGCGGCGCAATCCTTGCTGCAAGAGCAGCTTGAGGTGGCGAAGGAGGCTTATAAGAAAGGAGCGGATCGGCATCGCCAGGAGGGTTCTCCTTTGGCGGGGGGGGGACTCGGTCTGGCTCTCCACGTGGCATCTGCCCCTGCAGCGGCCCTGCCGGAAGTTGGACGCTCGGTTTGTGGGGCCGTACAAGATCGTGGCCCAGGTGAATCCGGTGGCGTTTCGGCTCCAACTTCCCCGGACTTGGCGGATCCATCCGGTGTTCCATCGCTCCCTGCTGCTCCCAGCCTCTGATGTTCGGCCTGATGCTGGTACGACGTCACCGCCTGATCCAGTCTTGGTGGATGGGGAGCAAGAGTTTGAAGTGGCCCAGATCCTGGACTCTCGTCGCCGTCGGGGGCGCCTCCAGTACCTGGTCGACTGGGTCGGCTATGGGCCGGAGGAGCGTTCTTGGGAGAACGCCTCGGACGTTCATGCTCCTCGGCTCGTTCGGGCTTTCCACCGCCGCTGCTCCGACAGACCTCGTCCTCCACAGTTGGAGGGAGAGCATTATGGGAGGGGGAATGATGTCATGGCCAGCCAAGATCAGCTCTCGGAGGATGAGGAGGAGGATG
>NW_024805578.1:0-4458 GCF_019175285.1 Sceloporus undulatus
TCAATCATAATTAAAATCAACAAATTAAAACAACATCAGCACATACAGATTATACAGAAGAGAACAGTAAAGTCGCTTCAGGTCACATGTTCCTTCCCCTTTTTACTGGTTCTTCTTCTTGATTTCTTTGCCTTTGTCCTTAATTTCTGGACTACACTTTTTTCCTTTTCTGGGGGATTTCTGAAACAAGAAAGGCTTCCATAAGGGCTGCCACCTGCTTTTCTAATGCTTGCAATCTCTCTGGTCTCTGGTGACTTTTGGGATTAATACAAAGAAAGTTGCTGAGGGGGGGGGGGATAGTCACCTGAGTGTTAACGGACTTTGAAAGGTGTTAACGGTGCCAAACAAAGCCGCTTCAGGTCATATGTTCCTTCCCCTTTTTACATGTTGCTTTTCTTTTCAGCAATCCTTTGGTAAGGTTTTTTGATTTACTTGTTTTTCTCAAACATGAAAGATGGGAGAAAAGTTGGAGACTGGCATAAGGGCTGCCACCTGCTCCTCCTGGATCTGTAGCCTCTCTATGGTCTTACAATTTTCACAACATGAATATTTCAATTTTCAGCAGTTCTGAAATGGAACTGCTACTAATTTCTAAATAACCAGAAGAAGCTGCTTCTGATGTCTTTCCCTGGCGCACATCTGCAGCTTAGCTGGAAGATAAAACCTGAGCTCTCCACAATAACTCAAAAGCTGTTAGCTCTGTTATTATATTCTTATGTTTCCTTTCTTTCAGTTTCCAAGCCAGAAATCTCCCTATTTTATTCGAGTGTTCAAATTCCCTTTGTTTTACTTTGATTATATCTCTCCCTAATTCTGTAGTATTTTCTAAGTCTATTTGTCCCTGTAAGATCTTAATTTCTTCAATTACTTTTTTATTGGCTGGGTTGATTTGCAGGGCTTTTTCTCTTTCTTCTAGCTTTTTTGTTAAATGTGATAATTTTTCATGTTTTACTCGATTTATTATTGAATTTTGTTGAATTAAGTGACCCCTGAAAACTGCTTTACTTGCCTCCCATATCACTGTGGTTTTTACTTCCCCTTGAGTATTCTCTTCAAAATATTGGGTTATAACCTTCTTAAGCCTTGTAACTATTTCCTTATTTAGTAGTAGGTCATCCTTAAGTTTCCAGGAGTAACAGCTCCTCTCATTTTTCTTCAATTCTGTGACCACTGCATTGTGGTCAGACATTGTTCTTGAAAGCGTCGTTATTCTACTTATATAATTACTAAGGGATTTAGAGAGTAAAACCAAATCAATTCTGGAGAAAGAGTGATGTCTTTCAGAATAGAAAGTATACTCTTGTTTATCCTTGTGCTTATATCTCCACCCATCGCATAAATTCATATTTTTCATCATATTAAAAAACGATCTAGGTAGCTTCCCTTGGTTTTCATCAATTTTTTTGTAGATTTCCGATCAATTTTTGGTTCAATCACCGCATTAAAATCTCCCATTATTATCACATTCATATGTTCATGTTCTGAAATCAATTTATCTATTTTTTTATAAAATCTACTTTTATTCGTCTGAGGGCCATATGTTCCTATTACTAAAACTATTTCTTTGTCAAATATTATAGTTATTCCTACAAAGTGGCCATCCTTGTCACTAAAAATTTCTTTCGGATTTAAATACTCCTTGGCGTATATTACTACACCTTTTTTCCTATTAGTTGTCGCCGAAACGAACTCTTTCCCTAATTTAGGGGAAGACAAGAATTTTTTATCCTTTATCTTAATTCTTGTCTCTTGTAGACAGATTATATCATAGTTATCTTTATTCAAAATGTGGGAGATCTTTTTCCGTTTAGTGGGAAAGTTCATACCCTTCACGTTCCATGTAATTAACTTCATTTTCATTTAATTCTAAATTAAAACAAAGATCAAGAAGAGAAAATGGATCTGATAAATTTGAAAAAATTATTTATTTAAAAAAGAAAATTTTTTAATACAATGTATTTAGTTTATTCCAAAGAAAAGATTCCCACTCAGATCTTTGGTTTCTCCTATGTTGAATCCATCCTCGTCCCTTGATGTCTCCTCTTCCTTTGATGCTCCTTCCTCTGTCTGCAGCTCTTCCTCTTCCACAGTCCCTTCTCCATTTTCATCATCCCTCGAATTTATTCCTTTTCCCATCTCTTCTATTTCAGTCCTATATCTCTCCCAAAAGTCTTGTGCTTTCTCAGTCGTCGGTAGGTTAAAACGTTTTTGTTTCCATAGCACCGAGAGGCCATCCAGCTCCGCCCATCTATAAGGTATTCGGTATTTCTTTAGCAGATCTGTTAAAAACTTGTATTCCTTTCTCCGTTTCAAAATCTTTCAGGGGATATCTTTATAAATATGAGTCTCTTGTCCTTGTATCACCAATCTTGTTTTATGATTTCTCTGCAGCAGAGTATCCTTTATTCTTTTCCGCACCCAGTAAATCACAATGTCCCTCGGAAGTTTTTTTTCTTTTGCTACTTTTGAGTTCAATCTGTACATCCAGTCGATCTCCCAATTCATTTGCTGTACTGTTAAATTCACGTACTTTGCTAATATTGGGGTCAAAAATTCATAAAGATCTTCATTTGGTTGTTCAGGAACTCCTCTAAGTTTTAGACATAATTCTCTCATTTTCAATTGCAGCCTAAGAGAAGTTTCTTGTTCCTCTATCTGAACACTTGACAAATTTTCTACTTTCTTCTCAAGTTTCTTTGTAACCGTCTCCAATTTTTTCAATCTTACCTGTGATCTTTGTTACCTCCTTGTTTAATTTGTCCAGGTCTTGTCTAATTAATTTTGTTTCCGTCTTCAGTTCTTGAGACATTCCTTCCCTCGAATCCCTTATCTCCTGTTGCAACTCCCTTTGTGAATTTTTAATTGCTTCCATCAATTGATTAAATTGATCATTGTTCTTCATATTTGTTTCCATAGAATTTCTTCTCTGATTTTGACTTGTTGCTTTAGCTGCCATTTTCCTGGTTAACATTAATTATTCAAAAAAAAAATTAAGTAAAAAATAATTTCTTTATATCACATTAAATCCCTCCTATTTAGCTTATGGAAAAATGTCTTATTTGTAAATCTACAAGTTCTTCAGTTATTTACTTGTATTATTCTTATTCTTATGTTTTTGTAGTTTCCTGTATGGTTTGCACTGAAGCCAATTTCTTGTTATACTAGCTTCCAATTGCTTTGCAAATTTGCAGTAAATAAAAGTGAACAGCAGAGGTCTCTATAGAAGAGAAAAGAGGGAAAAAGAAGAAAAAAAAAGTCACAGCTGCGTTACATGAAATTGATTGTTCCCTTATCCTGTACTGAGTGACCTTGCATTAATGGCACTTGAAAGAAAAGGGATGTAACAAGGAGGAGGGCAGCTTAATTCCAAAATATGTCTTGCAGAGAAGAAGAAGTTAATAATGTCTACCTTAAAGCCTAGTGCCTTCTGGAAAATGAACCACCAACAATAAACTTATGTAACAACCACCTCCTTCAGTATAAATTTCAAACTATTATATAGTAATCTTATTTGTTACTTTTGCAGTTACTTAAATTCAGTTCAATCTCTTATTCAATAACAAAGTAACCCTTTTATACAGATATTTCAGAACTCCCCCCTTTATGTTGCTTTTCTGCCTTAAATGCTCCTTCAGATCCTATATCATCCTTTTCTATTAACTATAGATGGAAACTAATGTATCTACTTTCCCCAATGAATAGTATAAAGTTAAATTAAGCCTATTCACACACACATGCACTCACACAAGAAAAGAAAAGAAAATTACCTAATTACATAAGCTCCAAGGGAGAAAGTAAGCAAAAGTCAAAACAACAAAAGGGGAGATTACTAAAGTCCATGCATCCTAAGGTTCTTTGAGATCTCTTATCCCGGTCTGAAATTCCCAGTTCACTGCCAGTGAAAAAAGAAGGAGGTCATCAAATAAAGGGCAGCCATCCAACATTGGTCTTAGGAAGGAGATAGTTATCCAGGGAATCTTTCTTGTCTACGAACCAGAGCAGAGATGGAGTACTGTCCCCCATAAAAAAAAACAGAATCAGAGGGAAAGTGGAAAGGAGTAGCTAAGTTTTTCCTTTCTTCCCCGGATACACGAACGGTGGATCTCTGCAGTCTCAACTATCCCACAGTCTCAACTTTTACAAAGTGGTAGCGAGTCAATATTCAGGGGAGTCAAATTCCCATAAAATGAGAAAAATAAGATACAGGGGACTTCTAGGGTTCTAAGGAGAGCTGAAGATTCAGTCACAACTTACTCCGTTCCTTTTTTAAGCTCTCCCCCTCCCTTTTAGTTTCTTCTCTTCTCTTTAACTCCTCTGATATCGTCTGAGTCCTCTTTTCCCCACTACCCAGCTGTGGAAAGCTTCCCTTTAATCAATCAGGTCCTGGTATCTATTAGTTTGTTACTTTGCTCATAAAAGAAAGTCCAATTGCCCAAGCTCCGTTAACGTCTTACTCTA
>NW_024805579.1:0-4458 GCF_019175285.1 Sceloporus undulatus
GTACGTATTCTATACGTACTATATGGCGGTTTGTATCCCGCCATAGGAGGAAAAATACCAGGATATTGTAATCTGAAATTCTTGCTCCTTAGGAAATTCATCAGTATTGTGGAATGTGAGGAAAATCATACAAAAGTTCATCAAATGATCACATCATAGAAAAGGGAGTGTGGCCACATGTGGAACCACACAGAGTCATATTGGGACCCTAATTTTGGCCTTGCAGCCTAAGGGTCTAGATGGCTGTTTTAAGTCCACATATTGGTCATATAATATGTTATATATATATATATATATATATATATATATATATATATATATATTGTTAGTGATTTGACATATAAGTTAACAAAGTTGCAAAAAACCAAAACTAAACCAAACAAATTAAATATGCAAATGAAAACACACAAAAGCCTGGACATAAAATGCATTCCCACCACCTCACATCTTTAACATCCAACCACACCAACACAAACAACCAAGTTACATTTAAAAATGACTTCTCACTTCCTATCCTTTGGTCTGTTTTATCAATTTCTTACATTTCCACTTAAATTAAATATCCAAATTACAGATTATCTGTATAATATTGTTCTGATAGCAACAAAGCCTCTACTACTGACCATCAGAAGTGGCATAACATTTCAGAGCATTCCACTGCTGGGGAATTAGATGGTTTTCAGTCCAGCTTCTGTGTGTAGAAGGGAAGTTGTGTCAGTTTGGCTGAAATCAGGGCCTCAGAAAGGATGGGGAGTACTGGGGTGCAGGAAAGCTAAAAGCTGGGATGCTGAAAAGCAAGGAAGGTAAGCCAGGGGTCCAAAAGGTAAAGAGAAAGGAATATGAGAAAACAGGAGGTGAAGTATTTCAGCATCCCAGCTTCTCGCTTTCCTGCACCCTAGTATTCACCATGCTTTCCGAGGCTCTGGTTTCAACCAAACCAACACTACATCTCTTTTGCACAGAGAAAACAGCTTTTTCTGCAAGGAAAATAATATTCCAACCCTTTTGGAGGCTCTCATTTCAACAAAACTAACACAACATCTTCCACACAATGAAAAGCACAGCATCTTCTTTTGCACAGAAGATGCTGTAATTGCACATTTTATTCTACATAAAAAATGCACATGATTGATTTTCACAGAAAGCAGCATTTCCTGCACAGGAATTAATATTTCTGTGATGAAATATTCTTTTCCATGCAGAAAATGCTGTTTTGTATACAGAAAATGCTGTTTTCTGTTCAAAACAACCATGTGTGAATTTTGTGCAAAATAAGTCCCAAGTTGCAGATAGCCTTCAGAAATGGTTTGGTTTTTTGAAAATTTTGTGAAATTACTTGTTGCTACCTTCAAGAAGAAATGTAATGAAGAATTACATCCCTAATACATGCACCTTTCAAGTCTTCACACTCACTCTGAGATTCTTCTCCTTTTCCCTGAGGACTGAAGAAGAAGGCCCAGGCCCTGAGATCTGGCACCCCTAATGTTTACCCCACCCCCTTCAAAGACTGTCTGCCATGAGAATGAACTAGAACATGAATGCATGCAGGAGTATCATCTAAGCATGTACACTTACAAATTTAACAACCAGCACTGGCGACTACTTAGTGTTAAAACAAAATGTTCTTGGAAACAGCTCCATGTTTAATAGTAGTCAGACCCATCTGTTCTTCTCTTGAATTTTTGTTCCATGTATTATAAGTCTCTGCTTTTTTTGTGAAAACATGTAAAACTAATTTTCTGTTGTGAAGATTCTTGCAGCAATGCACTTCCTATGCCTTGTGATTTTGCATGTGTAAGCAGAGTAAAAGGAGATATGATCAATGACAGAGGGAGATAAAATTATGCACTGTGTGGAGAAAGTGGAGAATCTTTTCTCCTTTTTTCGTGATATTAGGAGCTGGGGTCATCTGTTGAAATAGAAAGTTGGGAGATTCAAGACACATGAAAATAATAGGCTTCTCTGCACAGCACAAAAGTTAAACCATGCAATTCAGAGCATCATGATATGATGAGGAGTACCAGTTTGGCTGTCTTTAAAAGGGGATTGGATCAAATTATAGAAGTTTGGGCCATCAATGGCTGTTTCTCAGGAAGGTAATTTGAAAACAAAATCAAAGAAGACATAGCTGTGTTAGTCTGGAAAATCAGTGTGAAAAGGGATGCAGCACTTTTGAGTCTAACTGAAAGATAGAAGTTGGTAGCATGAGCTTTCATAGACTCAAGCCTAGTGCATTTTTGTTCAATTATACATTTTGTTCAGGTGCTTTTTTGTTCAATGATCGCTCTTATGAGGTCCTTGAACACAAACACTATGGAGGAAGATTGGAAAGAGAAACAGCAGAATTGGGATATATCAACAAACTGAAGTCCATCATCAGTGAGTTAAGCAGAGGCAATAGTTTCCTGGCACACTACATATATTATAACACTAGCTAAGCCCTGAGCCCTATGGAGGCTCTCTTGGCCAGTTCATCACATTTTTTTTGTGTGGCTCCCACACCATATCCCAATACTCATTCATTTGGTTATCTGCTTACCCTCACCGTAGGCAATATCTTTCCTCCTGCCTTTGTCCCCCAATGACCATTGTTAAAACTGAACTTGTCAACTCATCTCCATACCCACAAAGTTTTGTGTTCCCATGGACATTCTCACACAGAGATTAATAATAATAATAATACGTTTTATTTATAGACTGCTATTCTGCAATGATCATAGCGGTGTACAGTAAAAATTGCAATAGAATACAATACAAAATACACGGTGACAATTAAAGGAGGGAGGAGCCTCGTCCTTCAGGCTGTCCCTGATGTTGCTGGGTCTGCCTGATCGCTCCCTCTGAGGCCAAGATGATAGTTAGAGGAGGGAGGAGCCTCTTCCTTCAGGCTGTCCCTGATGTTGCTGGGTCTGCCTGATCGCTCCCTCTGAGGCCAAGATGATAATAATAATAAATAATAAAAAAATTATTTGTATACCGCCCTTCTTACAATCAGGGCGGTGAACAACATCTAGCAAAACAATACAATACGTGTGCATATATACAATAAACAGCAAATTACAATTAAAAACAGTTCTGGCCAGCATACCACTGCTGTCAGAGGGGGGGAAGACTAGCTGGAGCCTGTATCTGGGAATGCAAGCTTAAACAAGAAGGTTTTTAGTTCCTTCTTGAAGTGGGTTAGGGAGGTGGCTGAGCGGAGCTCTCCGGGCAGCGAATTCCAGAGGGTCGGGCCGAGATGGTAAAGGTCCTCCTAGCTGTGGAGGCCAATCTTGCTCCAGGGACCCTCAGTAACTGCTGCCCGGATGTTCTGAGTGTGAGGGGCGGATTGTATGGGGAGAGGCGGTCCTCTAGGTATCCTGGGCCCAAGCCATTTAGGGCTTTATAGGTTATAACCAACACCTTATATTGCGCCCGGAAGCGAATAGGCAGCCAGTGCAGATCTTAAGAACTGGTATTATATGGCTGGCCCTGGATATGCCAGTGACCAGCCTGGCTGCCATGTTTTGTACCAATTGTAACTTCCGGGTTTGGTACAAGGGTTGCCCCATGTAGAGCGCGTTGCAGAAATCCAATCGAGAGGTTACCAGAGCATGTACTACCGTTTCAAGGTCCCTCTGGCCCAGGTAGGGACGCAGCTGGCGTATCAGCAGAAGCTGATAACAGGTGCTCCTGACCATCGCATCCACCTGAAATGTAAGGTGAAGCGAAGAGTCAAGGAGCACCCCCAGACTGCGTACAGAGTCCTTCACGGGAAGCGTGACCCCATTCAGGACAGGTGGAACCACCACCATCCCTGGACCAGGAGAACCTATCACGAGTACCTCCGTTTTCTCTGGATTCAGACTGAGTCGGTTTTCCCTCATCCAGCCCATTACCGACTCCAGACAGGCCACGAGGGGAGAGACGCCATCCTCAGTCACTGCATCAGTCGGAGACATAGAGAAGATTATTTGGGTGTCATCAGCGTACTGATAACCCCGCGCCCCATGTCTCCGGAAGATCTCTCCCAGTGGTTTCATGTAAATGTTAAATAGCATGGGAGACAGAATGGCTCCTTGGGGGACCCCAGATGTGAGGGCCCTCTTATCGGAGCACATGTCTCCCAGCTGCACCATCTGGGACCTCCCAGAGAGGTAGGACCGGAACCACTGGAGCGCAGTGCCCCCGATTCCCACCTCTGCCAGGCGCTCCAGAAGGATACCATGGTCTATGATATCGAAAGCCGCTGAGATGTCCAAGAGCACCAACAGGGACACGCTACCCCTGTCGATACCCAGACGGAAATCATCGACCAAGGTCTCAACCCCGTAGCCCGCCCGGAAGCCGGTTTGAAATGGGTCCAGATAATCCGTTTCATCCAAGATTGATTGAAGCTGGATTGCAACCGCCCTCTCGATCACCTTCTCCAAAAATGGCAATAGCGAGACTGGCCGATAATTATTATGCATCAGGGGG
>NW_024805580.1:0-823 GCF_019175285.1 Sceloporus undulatus
CCTGGGTTAGTGCTGGGGAATGCTGGGAATTGTAGTACACTGTGGCCCCAGAGCTATCTCTGACAGAGAGTCACATAACCCTCCAAACGTAGTTGAACTGCAGTGCCTAGAATTCCTTACCAGGTGCATCCACACTGAGGAAATGGTCCAGTTTGAGACTGCTCAGTGCTGGGGAATTGTGGGAATTGTAGACTATTGTGGCTAGGGTTGCCATGTCCCGGGGGGGGGGGGACATTACCGCTTTTGGACCGTTCTGCACGGTCCCAGTCCAGTTTTGGGTCTGTCCCGGCACCCTCTGGGTTTTGTTAGGACGCTGCCACAGCGGCGCTTTTAGCCGCTCTTACTTGCGGCCGCTCTTCCTTGCCGCCACCACCACCAATGTGGCTGTTCCATCCCTGCAGCCCCTCTTGCAGCCACCGCCACCACCGCAGCATTCACCGCAAGCCCGTGAGGCCAAAGACTTCTGCGCGGGCGCACGCAGGGCTTGGTGGGAGCCTGGAGCTCATACCACTCTTCCCGCGGGGCTTCCCGCGGCTCTGCACCGCCCACCTCCTCCTCTGCCTCCTCTGTCCTGCCTCCAGGCCGCACAGCACATGGAGGAAGGGGGAGGAGAAGAATGAAGATGAGGAGGAGGAGGAAGAGGAGGGAGGAAGAGCAGAAGGAGGCAGCAGGAGGAAGAGGAGGAAGAGGAGATGGGGCAGCAGGAGGAGGAAGAGGAGGGAGGAAGAGCAAGAGGGGGCAGCAGGAGGAAGAGGAGAAAGAGGAGATGGGGCAGCAGGAGGAGGAAGAGGAGGGAGGAAGAGCAGGAGGAGGCAGAGGAGGA
>NW_024805580.1:923-4457 GCF_019175285.1 Sceloporus undulatus
AGGAGGGAGGAAGAGCAGGAGGAGGCAGTAGAAGGAGGAAGAGGAGGTGGGGCAGCAGGAGGAAGAGGAGGGAGGAAGAGCAGGAGGAGGCAGCAGAAGGAGGAAGAGGAGAAGGTGGTGAGTGGCCAGAGGCCACATGGTTTATTTTATTTTATTTGGCATTCTTTTTAATTGCTAACAATTAATTGCTACATGGGGGTTTGGTCTTTCATCCCCCATGGAAACTTCCACATAACTTTCCCAAAATCCTGTCCTGAAGGTGAAAAAGTATAAAGGACAGCTGTTTGCTCTTTGTCCTCAGTCTTGTGCAAAGGCAAAAATCATGATTTTAATTAAACTCCTCAGTCTTGGGTGAAGTCAGAAGCCATGATCTTGGCTAGACTCTTTAGAATTGTCAGCATTCTGAGACCACCTTGTGGGCAGTTTTCCCTCTGATCTGGACTGCTGGCAGCTGCATTTGTAATGTATAGTTCTCAAGCAACACTTACTCTGAGATCTGCTGCAGAGGTCCTTCTCTCTGTCCAACCTCCCTTGAAGGTACAACTGGGGGGAAAACAGGAGGGAATAGGGCTTTCTTGGTGGTTGCCAACCTGTATGCCAACCAAAGCCTTCTCGGCTCTGGAACTCCCTTGCTAAAGAAGTTAAATAAAATAAAACAAATTAATTATTAGACTGGCACCATCCCTTTTTTCTTTCCCCAGGCAAGCAAAGACCTTTCTATTCTGAAAGGCAATTTGATGAGAAATGATTCTTTATCAATGACTTGGTGGAAGGAACAGAGGGCATGGTTATCAAATTTGCCGATGACACCAATTTAGGAGGAGCAGCTAGTATCCCAGAAGAGAGGATCAAAATTCAATTTGACCTAAACGAATTAGAAAATGCATAAATATGGGATGGGGGTTCTTTGTAGGTTTTTTTAAACAGGGGCTAGATGGCCATAAAACAAACTGAGATAAAAATGCAAAAGTTGTTTGTCCACCATAAATTCAGGAGTGGGGAGAGGAGGGGACAGAGTCTTGCCCTTCCCTTGAGGTTCAGGCAAAGGCAAAGGGCTGCAGCCTCTCCTAGCTCGTCCCAGTTTCCTCATCAATACCTTCAACATACTCTGATGTTCCTCGGTCACCAGTATCCCAGTTTTTATCTGTGAAATGTTAGAGAGGTATAGAGATGCAATTTCCTTCACGTCCTATAATAATAAAGGGATGTTGTGTTGCCTCTGCAAATATTGCTTCCAAAAGAACAAGGAGGCCTCTCTCTGATCATCCCTGGATGCTGCTCACCTGGGTTTCCTGCTCCTCGGGTTCAGATTGGTGCCCTCAGGATCTTCCAAAGAAATGCCCGGAACATTTACCAGCAGGAGCCATGCAGAAGCCAGATAATTGCAGATGTCAAAAGAAAGGCACAAAAAACACCTTGGATTTCTAAGGTTGCCAAACATGGCTGTGTTGTGATGGTTTTGCCTCTTTGTAGAGTGGTTCAAGGCTGGATTGAGGGAATGAGAATCTTTCCACCCCTTTCTAATTTAGAAATTAGATGTTGTTTCAAAACATCCATAGTAACACAGTCCCTGGCCTCTCTGACTGACATTCGTTTAGGCCAGGCACAAAAGGAAGAGTAACCAGGAGGGATGAGGAAGAAAATGAGCACACTGTGCCTTCTGAGTTGCATAGTGCAGGCAGGTGTTCTCCCACAAGGGCCAAGGGGAAGGGGAGAATGGCCAGACCCTTTGCACTGGCTGGTTAGAGAAGACAGAGCGGCTGGAGGGACACTGCTGACCTCTCTCTTCCCACCTGTGTTGTCTAGTCCACACTAACCAACATATATAATAGACTAGAGTCAGAAAGCGCACTTTGTTTCTCAGCCCTCAGAAATGGCCTTAGAAAGTGAGCTATCAGCTTCTGCTCTGTACCCTTGTGGCCCCTGCTCTACACTGCTGGAGCTCTTCAGGATCATCCTTCCCTCCGCTCTCTTTTTCTGGGATTCAGACATACAGGGAGAGGCCCAGGCACCCTGCTTTGTGTTTTTTTTCTGGGGGAGATGCCACCCCCATGGTTTGACTTTGGAGCATCTTTCCAGGGCAGGGGAGGCAGCAGAGCCCCTTTCAGGTGGTCCATTCCACAATGGAGGTGGCAGCACAGAGCAGGTTCTGGAGAACCACAGAAGACCAGGGGTCCAGAAGAACCAGAACCATGTGCTCAGAAGAGTCACCAAGGAGCCACCCACAATCCTTAGATTGTATGCCATGGGCAGGCTTTATATATTCTTTTATTGACTTTTTGTACAGCGCTGTGTACATCTACAGCACTTCACAAGTAAAGTTTAACAACAACAACAAGAAGTTCCTGTCTTTTGCTCAGGAAGGAGGTTGACTTTGGGTGGATTTGGCCACTCAATGGTCATCCATGCCCAATTTTATTGTGCCTGTTCTAAGAGACTATCAAAGAGGCAAAACAGCCCCAACATCCTTGCCTGATGGGGGCTGGGGCTTCCCCAAGATATTCCGCTGCCTGAGGCAAAGGAGGAGATGGTGCCCAACCCAGCCTCCACTGGTGGGGATAGATGTGGCCTTCTCAGGGTCTGACCCCAGCTCACAGCACACAAGGACCCCCAAAAGTCACCATAAGAAAAAGCAGATTCATAGTTAGCAGGGCCTTCTCAGGGTCTGACACCAACTCTGCCACACTTTTCCTTTGGAGGCTACAAGACATCACTCCTTACTGTAACAGCCCAGGGTTTTGAGAACTGAACTTTATTTTTCTTAAAAGGTCCTTTTTTTACGAGGTTGCAAACCCCGAGAATTATTATTTTGGCCTGTTTGGTGGGGAAACCTTAAGGAAGGGTCTGAACTTGCTGGGTCATTTAAGCAAGGGAGGGAGAGCTGGACCTGGAGGAGAGATATTGTTGTTGGAAATCAGAATCCAATAAGGGAGAGGGATCTTCAGTTATATGCTTGAGAGGGATCAGAAAGTTACATTCTTTGTAGTGGAACTCCTATATTGTATTTGCATCTATTTTGTTTTTGTTTTTAATTTAAAGCTTTACAATTGCATCCAACTGTCACAGGAATATTGAGCATTACAAGCCAAAGAGCCTGACCCTCAAGTCCAGTACTGTGTAGCTTCCTGGATGCACAGAATTTGTGGGACATTGCATAGGTATCAAATACAATATATTATTTTCAATATATAATTTGTTGTACTGTTGTTAAATATATAGACTGGGATTGAAGGTGTATTTGCAGTACATTTACTTGTTGTTGGTCACAGAAAATCCAGAAAGAAGTATACTGTCCTTCTTTTAATTGTAATGTTTCTGAACAGCTGCTTTTAATTATTTGTAATTGCACACTGTAAATTATCTTTAATATTGTACACAGTGGAACTGTCTCTTAATATCAACCTGGTGTATGTTTTAGCTATATTGTGTTTGCTTTCATCTGTTAGCTACTTTCAGGAGAGTAAAGTTCCAGAAGAAACAACAATATCCCCAGAAAAGCCACACTTGTTGGCTCAGGTGACGCAGGCACTGAAC
>NW_024805581.1:0-4457 GCF_019175285.1 Sceloporus undulatus
TTTCAAACCGTGTATGCTTGAATCCGTGTATAAAAAATCCGTGTACAGTGGTAACCCGGGATACGAATTGATCGCGTTACGAAATTTCCGGGGTACGAAAAAGTTAGCTTGGAAAAACCTGTTCCGGGTAATGAATTATTTTTCGGGTTACGAAAAATTTTTTGGTGCTTTTCGGCGCTTTTTGGCACGAAATAGCGGCTTTCCAACGCTAGCGGCTTTCCAACGCTAGCCTTTTTCGGGTTGCGAAATCTTTCGGGTTACGAACGGCGCCGCGGAACGAATTAAATTCGTAACCCGGGGTACCACTGTATAAGAAGGGCCGACTGTATAACAGATTTAAATGCTGCTTTAAAACCTCTTTCCATCTGCCAGCTTTGTGCTGGTTTTGGGGGGAAATGAGAAAGTGTTGGGAGGGAGGGACTACCAACAGAATTAGGAGATGCATTGCAGGCTATGGACATTTTGCGGCCAAGAAAGGTCCAAAACACACGGCAGCAATAGTCCAGTTTGAGAGCGCTTCAACTGCCCTGGCACAGTGCTAGGGAATCCTGGGAACTGGAGTTTATTGTGGCACCAGAGCTCTCTGACAGAGAAGGCTCAATGTCTCAGAAAACTACATTTCCAAGGATTCTCTAGCACTGAGCCAGGGCAGTTAAAGCAGTCTCAGATTGGATTATTGCTGCAGTATGTTTTGGACTTAGGTGACCCTTGGCAAGTCACACTCTCTCAGCCTCAGCGTATGGCAATGGCAATCCCTCTCTGAAGAAACCTGCCAAGAAAACCCCATGATAAGGTTGCCTTAGGGTCGCCATAAGTTGGAAACGACTTAAAGACAGGGCCGGCTCTAGATATTTGGCCTTCCTAGGTAAGAAATATTTTTGCACCCAAAGAGCACATTGTAGAACAAAATGTAGGGCGTTCAAGAAAAATGGAGGACATGACCAACTAAAAGCCAACAATGTTAATAAAGAACAATATAAATTCATGTTTCTCAGTCATGCTCAAAATGGAGGACATTTTGACATGCCTATCAGCACAACTCCAAGACCCAAATTCAAAACTACTAATTCACTGGGATGAGGAGGAACAGAGAGGACTCTGGAGGATTCTGTAGAGGAAGAAGAAAGAGAAGAAGGGGCTCCTGAGCATGTGCAGAGGCCTCGGGGGAGAAGCCACCAGGAGAAAAAACTCCTGGTTGTACATTATTATTACTATTATTAGTATTTGTATTATTAAATTTTATTTATTTATAAAGACATATAAAAGCAGGGAGTCTCTATGTTATAGCATCAGGAAAACTTGTAGGTGTTGCTAAGGTTGGGAAATCCTGTTTGGGGTCACTTCCAACTTTAGAGACTTTACAGTCTCCATTATGGGTTCCTTGAAGGCCTCAAACTGCCAACTGCCAACCACTGAGGCAGAGGCAGCCATTTTGTGTTCCGGCGGCCATTTTGTGCTGCTTGTGACTGCGGGGAATAATGTTCCTAAACCGTCTCTGAGACTTCAGTTGAACAGAGGCGTCTCTTTCTCTCCTGAGGCTCCAGAGTCAGAAGGAGGCCAGGCTCCTTGGGCCAAAAGGAAGGAAGTGTGTCCCTTTGTGCCTCAGGCCCTCCATTTTGGGGCGAAGGAAGGAAGGAAGGAAGGAAGGAAGGAAGGAAGGGGCCTGTGGGGGTCTGAGGAAGGGGAGGCAGGTACTCAGGGCCAGTCGGGAGGCTGGGCTTTGGGGGCTGGGAGAGAGAGGTGGGGAAAGAGACCCTCCCTTTGGGCCAAAGCTGGGGAGGGTCCACTGGTCCTTGCCTCCCCCTTTGGGAAAGGAGACCCCCTCAGCCCCCTGGACTCACTCCTGCCACTCATTCCTAGAATGGCTGGGACTCAGAGGAGTTTCCTAGGCATTGTCACCTTCTGCCCTCCATGGCCATTGGCACTGACCTTTTCCCCATTGCCTTCCCTCCCTCAGCCCTGTGGACCTCCTCCTCCTTCGCACTCAGAGCAACCCTTCTCTACGGCTGAGAGACGGCCTCTGACCCAGGGAAGCTCCGGCCATAAAGGGCTGCAGGAGAGCCCTTTCTGGGGCTGCAGGAATCAGGGTCCTTGTATTGAAGGTAGGCCTTTATTCCTTGAGCTGGAAGAGGACCTTTGTTTAAATGCTTCAGTCCAGGATTGTGTGGAAGGGTTGCAGCTGAGAGACTGAGCCCATGCTTTGCAGGTATAAAGCCCCAAATTCAGTCTCTGGCAGCATTGTCTTTCCAGAAGGTGGAAGTGAGATTTCCAGACCCCAGACACACAGTGTGCCAGTGAGACCTTTGTATGCGGGCTGTGTGTATGTGTTGTTTACTAGAGCTTTGTGAGGTATTTTTCTCTCTGGGTTTATAAAAAATAACTTGCACTTATCTTTGTCCATTTAAAAAAGGCCTTTGATAACATAGGATGGGATATGTTATTTGAGCCACTTTAAAAAATCGAAATAGGAGCTTCTTTTTTAAGATGGATAAAGGCAATGTATAAAGATCAAATAGCTAAACTAATTGTTAACTATAAAAAACAAGAATTTAAGATTATTATTATTATTATTATTATTAACTTTATTTATAAAGTGCCGTAAATCTACACAGTGCTGTACAAAACCAAGTAAAATCAAGAATATAAAAGCCTGCCTATGGCGTACAATCAAAAAGTTAAAGCATCAAATTAAAAACATCATATATAACAAGTTAAAACAGCAATATCCACTATTGAGTCAAGCTTCTAAACAATCACAGACTCCCTGGGAACGCTTCCCTAAACAATATGGTCTTTAACTCAGCTTTGAAGCTGGTTAGAGACGTGTTGAGCTGTGCTTGTAAGGGGAGGAGGTTCCAGGAGTGAGGGGCAGCAAGCGAGAAGGGACAAATCCGGGACAGGGCAGTGGAAATCCTGGGCTCGGATAGGAGACCTTGGCTACCAGAACGGAGGGAATGAGTGGGGATGTAGGAAGAAAGTAGTTCGGAGAGATAGGGAAGGGCCAGCCCATGCAGGGCTTTAAAGATCAGCAGGAGAAGCTTGTACCGAATGCGGAAGGGAAAGGGGAGCCAGTGAAGGGATGACAACAGAGGGGAGACATGGTACATGGCGAGCTTTCCCACTATCACCTCTTTTGTTCATTCTGATCCTTGAAGCACTGAATAATAGGATAAGATTAGAAAACAACTGAGTTTAAAATGAGAGTCTTTGCAGACGACACTGTGTATACCCTGGAGAACCCAGAAAAGAGCATAAGGCAATTGATGGATGTACTAGTGGGATTCGAATATGTTTCAGGACTAAAAGTAAACAGAGACAAAACAGCATCAATAACAAAAAATGGGGAAAAGGAAGACCAAATCCTGGAAGAAATTAGTGGATTTAAAGTGGGAAAGAAAGTTAAATATCTAGGAATAAATTTAACAAATAAAAATCATATCCATTTCAGAATAACTATGAGACACATGGAAGGAAATCAGAAAAGACCTAGAAAAATGGGGGAAATTACACTGATCGCTATTAGGAACAATATCATTGATCCAAATGAGTTTCCTTCCTGAAAGACTGTTTCTGTTTCAAGTGATACCCATCATCCAGAATGAAAAGCCATTGAATCTCTGGCAAAAGGAAATCTCAAAATTTATTTGGAATTAAAAATAGAGCCAGGATAAAGACGAAAATACTTTGTGATGACAAAAGTAGAGGAGGGCTGGGTTTACCAAACTCAAAACTTTATTATGCTGCTTGTTGTTTAGTTTGGATTAGAGAATGGGTTTTGTCAGAGAATGAACAATTATTATGTCTGGAGGGTGAACATTTAAGATTTGGGTGACATGGATACCTAATTTACGGTAAAGAGAAAGTTCATAAAGAAAGCACAAATCATTTCATAAGAAAAGCTCTATTGAAGATCTGGGGGGAAAACAAGTGTAGAATATGTCCAAAAATACTTTTATGAGGCTCTTTTCGGGAGGAAAAGTATCCAGAAAACTAACTGTTTAAGATACAAGGATGTCCTGAAAGAATCGCAAGGAAAACTAGAGATCAAAACACAAGAAGAACCTAAAGAATCTGGGCTAGATTGTCACTGGTATCTTTATCATCAAATGAGGGAGAGGTTTAAAATAGATGTGAAATTAGAAGGAGTATATAATGAAAAATGGGAATTGTGGAAGCCATGCTCCATGTTCATTCCATGCCTGATGAGAGTGTTGGGTGCGAGGCATTGGAGAAGCATCCAGATGTGTTTCTCTAGCCAAAAGCAAAATGAAGACATGTTCCTCTGAGGGCCACTGGGGACCTCTGGAGGTTTCAGCAGATGATGCACTCATTTCACATCTGGCTACAGGAACATAGACAGGGGCCTCTCTAATTCCCCATCCCCTGATCCCCCACCACTCTCACAAGGTATGTAGTATCTATTGTGTAGGGGAGCTGCAGTGATTCTATGCTAGGTT
>NW_024805582.1:0-4456 GCF_019175285.1 Sceloporus undulatus
GGCTGGAAGGGGGGAAGAAGTTTGCTGCACTCTGCAACTCCTGGGCTGCATCCACACTGGAGAATTAACCTGGTTTGGCACTGCTTTAACTCTTTCTGGCTCAAGGCTATGGAATTCTGGGAATTGGAGTTTGTTGTTGAGTCCAGAGCACCTTCCTTCCTTCCTTCTTTCCCTGCCTCCCCCTTCCTTCCTTCCTTCCTTCCTTCCTTCCTTCCTTCCTTCCTTCCTTCCTTCCTCTCTCCCTCTCTTTCTTGCCAAAAGAGAGACTTTCAGGGAAGGCTTGCCATGTCCTTTTCCTGAGGCTGAGAGAGTGTGACTCCCCCAAAGTCACCCAGTGGGTTTCCATGGCCCCATTTCTCCCTCCCTCCCCCCATAACTCCTTCCTTCCCAGGCTTTGGCCCTATTCTTCACTTCCCACTCACTTTTGCCTCCCTTCCCACTTCCCACTCGCTCACCTAGACCCCTTGTTGTTGTTTGTTACTGTGTGTCCTTATTTCCTTTCTTCTTCCTGGCCACCCTCTCAAGGGGTTTCCTTGGCAAGGTTTGCTCAGAGGAGGCTCACCATGACCTTCCTCTGAGGCTGAAAGTGTATGATGCCCCCACCCAGTGGGTTTCCTTGGCCGAGCTGGGATTTGAACCCAGAGTCTTAGTCCAATGTTCAAACAACTAGTCCACACTGGCTCCAACAATCCACTTTAAAAGCTAGGTCTTCTTCCCAGATGTCTTCACCGCAGTAGAAGGCACCACAAAATGGAAGACATTCAAGAAAAAGGGAGGACAGGATTCAAGAAAAGCTCCAAACACTTCTAGAAATGTAAATACATGCTTCTTAGTCATGCTCAAAGTGGAGGCTGTTTTAGAATACCTCCTGGACAGAAGGTTGGAATGGAGGACATGTCCTGGAAGAGGAGGAGGTCTGCCCTGCCCTGAAGCGAATCTACCATGGGGTTTTCTTGACAATATGAGTTCAGAGAAGCTTTGTAATGGCCTTCCTCTGAGGCTGAGAGAGTGTGGCTTGCCCACTCTTGGTGGTTGTGCCTACTCTATGTGTCTTTTCTTTCTCGCCCTGGAGCCATTCCCATCCTTTTTTCATGGGCTGCATCTACACTGCAGAAGTAATGCAATTTGATACCGCTTTAACTGCCCTGGCTCCATGCTATGGAATCCTGGGATTTGGGTTTTTGGAGGAGAATGCGCCTTCTCAGTCAGAGAGCAGTGGAGCCATAACAAACTACAAATCCCAGGGCTCCATAGCATGGAACTAGCAAGATGACCAGATGTCCTGGGGTATATCTCACATTTCAATCTTCTGTCCAGGAGGAATTCCAAAAATGTCCTCCCTTTTGAGCATCACTAAGAAGCATGAATTTATATTTATATGAGGGGTTTTGGCTTTTACTTGGTCATGTCCTCCATTTTACTTGAAAGCCCTACATTTTGCGGTGCCTTGTCCTCCTTTGTGGTTAGGACAGTTGGTCATCATGGGAGCCAAAGTCAGCTAAAGTGGTGTCAAACTGCAGCCCTGGTCCTCTCACCTGGTGATCCTACTGGTTTTCTTCTCTTTCTTGTGACATCCTTTTCTGCCCCTTGGGTGAAGATTTTTAGTTTTTAGGGGTCATAGATGGACCACTACTATCCCATAAATTCATGGGGATGGAATCCAGATTTTTCTACATCATTAGAATGAATAATGATTCCAGCTTGCAAAAGGAATATGTGTGCATTAGTCTCCATTCCAAATGTCACAGCAGTAAATAAGTTTTTAACCTGTAAAAATCTAATTGTCTTTTTGACTAATTCTCAATACTGATGAAAGATTGGAACCTAAGTTTTATGTCATGTTTAGCTTTAACAAACGAAACAGCGGAAATCAAGGAGTGAAAATAATTATGAGGAGCGACAGGGGTGCCAAAATATTTCTCGCCTAAAACCAAGTTGTAATCTGCTTGGATTCTGAGTGATTAAGTGGAATATATTATTATTATTATTATTATTATTATTATTATTATTATTAAGCAAGTTATAGAATGAAGCCCCAAAGACTTTAATAAAAAGCCATATTTTAACTTGGGATGCATCTACACTGCAGACTTAATACAATTTAATGGCTTTAACTGCCATAGCTCAATGCTATGGAATTCTGGGATCTGTAGTTTTGTGAGATATTTAGCCTTCTCTGTCAGAGAGTTCTAGTGCCACAACAAACTGTAAATCCCAATATTCCATAGGATGGAGCCATGATGGAGTCAAACTGAATCAATTCTGGATTAATATATTTATTTTTAATGTTTTATGTTTTTGTGTTTTGTTTTGTTTTGTTTTGTTTTTGAGGCAGATATATAGATGGATAGAACGTGGCTGGCAGCTTGTTCACTTTCCCTTTCATTTGCTGGCTTCCAGCAAAGGGGAAATGTTGCAAAGGGCAAGACTTTTTTTCCTTTGCGAACGAATGCTACAATCCCCAATGTTACAAAAGTTGCTCTTGTCAATTAGGCAAATTGGCAAATTGATACATGCTTTTGCTACTGTCCCTAAGGAATTAGGGGTAGCCCTGAATTGCTTTTAAGAGCAAAAAACAATGCATGGCAATCACATCCTTTTCTGGCTTTTCTGAGGTGAGGAATATTATTATTATTATTATTATTATTATTATTATTATTATTATTACATGTATAAGAGGCATTCTGGGGTGGCAAGGAGTGGGGGATACAGGATGCATTAACTTGCATTTTGGGGTTGAAAATGGGGCCAAGGGCAGATCATAACCTGCACTGACCCAAATGCCCACAACACACACACATACGCACAAAAGAGGTTTTTAAATTTGACAAAATGTGCGCATTTTGGTGCATTTAGTCCTGGCTCTTTAAAAAAAAAGGAGGGGGAAGCATACTTCCGATGCCCCAAGGAGTGCTGCAAACGTCACCTATGACAATCGCTTGATTGACAACAGGCGCCTTCATGTTAAACCCGATTTCTAAAGAAGGCATTCGGGTTAAAATGCCCCTCATTTTGTAGTGGGCACTCGCTTATGGAGACATTCGGGAGGGGGCCCCCCGAATCTGCCCAGTTCCTTCAGGAGCAAAACCACCAGTGGGAATGGGGCCAACACATGCATCATATATTTTTCTGTGGGATAAATAAGAAAGAGGCTCAAAGCTAGAACATGAATGGGGAGAAAGCTGTTAGTATAAGTCAGAAAGGCAATCTTGGCATTGTCAGATTAATTACTTTATTGTAGATCATTGTGAATTTACCCGTGAACCATTTTCTATTATGCTGCATGCTTCTTACTCAGTAGATTTTGAAAAGAATGTATTAAAATGAAATGCAACTCAGGAGGATTTTTGGTGGAGTTGTCACGTTATTCAAGAAATGGAAAGTTGCATAGGCCAGCGGTTCTCAAACTTTTTACTCTTGTCACCCCCTTTACTTCTACATGCAGATGTCATGCACCACCACCACCACCCAGGTCAACATAGTACATGAATAAAAATATTTTGTGTGTTTAGTGTGCATATTTATTTGCACATTTATGTCTATTCATATTTTAGCATTTATTTATTTAAATAAATTCAATATTTAACTAAACACATGTGTAAATTTTGCACATTGAAAAGTTTGAGAGGAGGAGGAGGAGGATCAGAGCAGAGCTTCCAAACAAATCTTGTGCTTACAATTGTAAACCACATCGACACTGCTTAGGCAGTATGAAGCAGTATATAAATGGTTTGGTTGTTTGTGCTTCCCTTCAGCAACTTTTGCATCCACTCCCCATGGGGGTTCCGTCCCACCATTTGAGAACCACTAGCATAGACCATTCACTAAAGTTGTCTAAATAGTTAGAAGTTCAAGATTAAGGTAATCAGTAAAGGTTTTAAAAAAAAACTGAACTTGAAAACAATGGCTTCGTCTGCACTATAGAAACAGTGCAGTTTGACACTGCTTTCACTGCCATGGCTCGATGCTATGGAATTTGGAGATTTGTAGTTTTATTAACTATTTAGCCTTCCCTGTCAGAGAGCTCTGGTGCCACAACAAACTACAAATCCCAGGTTTCCAAAGCAGTGAGTCATGGCAGTTAATACAGGGTCATCCTGCATTATTTTTGAAGTGCAGATGCAGCTATCATCTTTAATCTGTCCACTCAGCATGTTATAGAGTAAATTGCAGGGTAAGAAATGAAAAGGTGGTAATGACTTGAAGGCACATAACAACAACAAACTCTTGACCCCATGTCTTCCTGCCCACCAGATGGTGGGCATCCCATAGGCAATTGCTTGGACATTGCGTTAACACTTGGGACCAGATAGGCCTTTTGTCTGAGTTTTTCTCATGTTTTCATACTTTTATCACTTTGTGCACTCCTTCGCCAGATAGTGGACAATATTTTTGCAGAACTCGAGTACAAAACACATAAAAGGCCAACAGAGGTAAATAAATGGCCACATAATAT
>NW_024805583.1:0-4455 GCF_019175285.1 Sceloporus undulatus
TATTATTATTATTATTATTATTATTATTATTATTATTATTATTATTACCATCCAAGGCATCAGGAGAGCAGTAAGGTGGAGGGGGGAAGGCTGAATGCAAAGGGAGGAAGGGAATGCAAAGGGAGGAAGGGAAGGGAGGGCTTCCTAGGATCTCAATGGAAATCCTAGCCGAACTTGTTCGTTTGTTTGCTTTGCTTTCGGAGGGGAAATAGCCCAAAGGGTAGTAAATTTAACTCCTCGGATTAATAAGGACGGGTTTGTTTCAATGCAAAGCACCTCGACAGATGAGAGTGCCTCTGAGCATATAGGGAAAGCCCAGCAGCAAAGCAGGCATGGGGGGGGGGGGAGAGATTTCTGCCTGGCATCTTGTTGGACCAAGCCCTGGATGAGATATTTCTTTTACAACAAAAGCATCCTTTTATGCACCTGCCGCCTTTCCCAGCACTGGAGCATGCACTGGTTTTCAAACCCAAGAGCCCCAGCCTCTAAGTAGCAGAGGAAGCCGGTCTTCCCAAATGCTCAGCATCATCCGAAACCCGCCCCCGGTTGATCCCGGTTCCCTGACTTTCCTAAGGACTGAAACGACATGCAGGCACTTGACTAACATCTTCAATTGTCTTCTTCTCCTGTTTGGTTTGTAACATCTTGCCTGATGAAGAAGCCCATGGAGCTTCGAAAGTTTGCAACAGGTATATTGTGCATTTCGGTTGGCCAGTAAAAGGTGTCAATGTTTGGAGGATTTTTGTTCCCTGGCTAAGATTAGGAAGGACTTTTGGAGATTGGGGTTCAATTCCCAACTCGGCCATGAAACCCACTGGGTGACCTTGGGCAAGAAGTCACACTCTCTCGGCCTCAGAGGATGGCGATGGCAAACCTCCTCTGAAGAAACCTTGCCAAGGAAACCCGGTCCACCATAGGTTCGCCATAAGTCGGAAAGGACTTGGCCACAATGGACCCTTTTTCTTTCTCTCTCTTCCACTGCCAGCCCCGGGAAGTTTTTCTGGTCACTTAGCGTTTAAGCAGGTCTTATTTTAGCTTGTTTTGAAAGAGTCGGGTCTGGTTCCTCCTCCTTAAAGCAGATGCAAGGCCTGGAAGCCAAGGTGGTCCTATTTTGGCCATAAATTGAGAAGACTTGGTTAGAAAAGAATTGGGAAAGTGAAGGGCAATAGGAAAAGAGGCCCATCCCATCCCAGATGGACACGAATCTGCAGGATCTGAGCTGAGGATCACAGGGGGACTTGGGGGTCTCTCATTCATGGGGTCGCCCTCCTGGGTCCAAGTCCATTGAAAGGCAACTTGATGACAACAAACAATTGGGACAAAGCACCCCCTTCCTTCCTTTTAGAGGGAGGCCCTCTCGAAATAGGATTTGAACCCGGGATTGAGGGGTCTTTTGCCAGCTCCTAAGTGTGGAAGGAAGCACAATTTGCATCACTTTCTGGAGCTGAGCTTTCCCTGGCAGATAAAGGGGAGGCTACTAGAGGTGTGGAAAGAGCAGCTCTGGCTTGTCCAGCGATGCTGAGAATTGGATGGTTTCGCACTCAGGACACAGGCTCAACAGCGAAGGAATGACTTGGGTACCTTGGGTTGTAAGGGCTATGGTTCCTATGAAATTCAGGCATTTGGAGTTTGTGAGATGGGGTACTTGGGATTGTCTGCCACGAATGCCCAAGGCCTCACCAAAAGGATAGCGCCCAGGATGCCATGGGATGAAGCCCAGGAGGCAGCGGCAGGGGCGCCAGAACTGCAGAGTATAAAGAAAGCACCCAGGAAGAGGCACTCCACTTCTTTTCGTTAAGCATTAACTGATGGGAAGAAGAGGAGAAGGAGCAGCAGCAGGAGGAGGAAGATGATGGTGAAGAAGAAGAAGAGGTGGAGGAGAATGAGGAAGAAGGAGAGGGAGAGGGAGAAGAAGAGGAAGAGAAGGAGGAGGAGGAGGAGGAAGAAGAGGAAGAGGAAGAAGAGAAGGAGGAGGAAGAGGTGGAGGAGGAAGAAGACGAGGAAGAGGAGGAGGAAGAAAGTATGCCTAAAGTAATGTAAAGCTCTCTGCCTTTGGACCCACGGAAAGCAAACAGGGGCCGGACCGCATGAGAGGCAGACCAGCCTCGAAGCCCCCCTCGAAATGCCTGCCTTGCGAAGAGCTAGAAGAGCCCCCGAGGAAGTTGGTGGCCCTCTTCCATACTCTTCTCGGTGGCCACTCCGTCAGGCCTCAGACGACCCAAGGGAGAGCTCCTCCCACCGCCATGGAGGACAAGGCACCGAGAAATGGAGGACCTTCCAGCAAAAAAAGGAGCACATTCCAACATAAAAAAAACTGAAACCACTAAAATGAAGATGAACTCGTGCTTCTTAGTCATGCTCGAATTGGGGGTGCAGTGGCATTTTGAGAATTGCTCCGGGACAGAAGGTGGAAGGAAACCTGTCTTGGAAAAGGAGGACCGGGTCTGGTCACCCTGATCCCAGGGAACTCAGGAGGGAGGGACTGCAAGCACCTGCTCTGAGTTGCAGCCCCGCTTCACCTATTTGGAGGGAGAGCGCAGAAGGGAGGGAAACAGAGGGGCAGGAGAGGGGACTCTTCTTCCTCTTCCTCCTCTTCCTCCTTCTCTTCCTCTGCTTCTTCCTCCTCCTCTTCTTCATCTTTTTCCTCCTTCTGCTCTTCCTCCTCCTCTTCTCCTTCCTCCTCCTCCTCTTCTTCATTGTCTTCCTCCTTCTGCTCTTCTTCCTCCTCTTCTTCCTCCTCTTCTTCCTCTTCCCTTCTTCATCTCCTCCTCCTCCTCCTCCTCTTCTTCTTCCTTCTGCTCTTCTTCATCTTCTTCCTCCTTCTACTATACTTCTTCTTCCTCCTCTTCTTATTCTTCCTCTTCCCTTCTTCACCTCCTCCTCCTCCTCCTCCTCCTCCTCTTCCTCCTTCTGCTCTTCTTCTTCCTCCTCCTCCTCCTCCTTATTATTATTATTATTATTAAACTTTTTTTTTATAAAGCACTGTAAATTAGCGCAGCGCTGTGCAAATCTTCTCCTTCCTCCTCCTCCTCTCTTCCCGCGGCGGGGCTTCTGGAGCGGCAGCGGCTCTTGTTGCTTCCACAATGGGCTCCTTTCTCGGGAGCATTTGACCCGGGGGCCTGGGAGGGCCTGGCGAAGGGGAGGCCTTTGTGTTGGCAGGAATTAGCGGTTGCTGCGTCTGCCCCGGGGACACGCGAGAGGCACGCGAACGGGCCCCCTTCCCTCCCTCCTTCCCTCCCTGCTCCCTCCAGGGCTGCTCTGCACACACACAACACAACACACAACACACGCGCGCGCCCGGGCCTCCCGCTTTTGTTCTGCCCCATTAGCATAAAGCTGCCATGGATCTCCCGTTTAAATAATTACGCACAAAAGAACCAAGGGAGGGAAGAAGCAGAGGGAGCCAGGCTCTGTGTGTGCAATTGTGTGTGTGTGTGTGTTTAACACTCCCCAAGGCTCCCTTCCTCAGCCCACCCCCGTCTAGGCTGAGCAGATGTCCTCCTATCTGCGAAGGAGGACAGGGCCCCGCAGAATAGGAGGACAGTCCTGGGGAAATGGACGAATTTCCTACAGAGAACCCAGAAACACTCTCGAAGGCGTGCTTCTTCCTCCAAATGGAGGACAGTTTGGGCATCCCTCCCGGACAAGAGGCTGAAATGGAGGACACCTCAGGAAAAGGAGTTGTCAAGCCAGGGTCACCCTCCAGACTCCTCATATTGGCATTTGCACAACCTGGGCGACACACTCTTATATTATTACTATTACTATTATTATTGTGTGTGTGAGGAAAGTGTTGTCCAGACCTCTGCGCCTCCGACCCAGAAAGGCACCCTTTTAAAGAAAAAGGCGGGAAAGGTGTCAGGGAAAGTGTCCCCCTTCTCTCTCTCTCAAATATACACCCCACCTTCTTCCCCAAAGCCCCCCACTCCTCTCCTCCTCAGGACCACCGTTTCTGTCCATCCCTCTCAAGGAAAGCACTCTTGGAGCCTTGGCCGCACTCTCCTCCAAAGTGTGTCGCCACTTTGGAGGGCCTGGAAGGGCCACCTGCCTCCTTCCCTGCCTCCAAATGGAGGCCCAGAGAGAGCCTCCCTTCCCTCCCCTCCCTTTCCCTTTGTCCTCTGGGCGCGTGTTGCATTTGTCCGGAGTGTGTTTGCTCAGCGATGTGTGCCTTGCCTTCCTCGCCTTAATGAGGGAGGAGGATGGCGCGTTGGCTCTATTAGCATACAGCTGCCCAGGAGGAGGTTTCTTCTCCTTCCTCCTCTTCCTCCTCCTCAGGCCTTTTTGGAGCCAAACCTCTCCTCTCTATCCTCTCTCCCTACAACAGCTTGTCACACACTACTCCGACTTTGGGATAAGGAGGTTTTTACGCCTTCCTTAGTGCCCTCAGTGCAAAGGTTTCAAGTGTCTTAAGTGCAAAGCTGGTTTTGGCAAGGGGGGCTGCTTCCAGAGGGGCTT
>NW_024805584.1:0-4455 GCF_019175285.1 Sceloporus undulatus
TTGAGCATCCATGGATTTTTGATATCCACAGGAGTCCTGGAACCAAATCCTAGTGGATACCAAGGGCCCACTGTGTTGTTGTTGTGTGTTTCCAAATCATTTTAGTCTTTATGGTGATCCTAACAGGAACCTATCATAGTTTGCCATCGCCATCCTCTGAGACTGAGAGGGTGTGACTTCATGACCAAACAGGGGATTGAACTCTGATATCAGAGTCATAGTCCAGCGCTCAAACCACTAAAACCATTTTAGGAAGCAATTCTAAAACCAGTCTCTTGATTATATTTTTGTCCATGAATTGTTCTCACAATTTTACTCTTAAGAACTAGATTGCTGAATTTGGTTATTTGTTGAAGTTGGTTACTAGTTTGAAACAAGGGTTGTTAGGTTTTCAAAATCTCAATGAGAGAGCCAAAATTCATGCCACATGACATTGGCAATCAGAAAACAGCTATTAGCAAGGTTGAGTCCTATCTAAGGACCCCATTGCATGGGGTAAAAAAGTCAGCTTACCTTTCCCCAACTGAATTCTAATTTGGGAAGCAGCCAGTTCCTATCATACATAAATCGCCACTGAAATAGCTGCCCAAATCCAGCCCGGATGTAGCCTGGGTCGGAGCCACACCCAGCCAGCCCTTTTAGGAAACGGAAACTTCCTAATCTAAAAAAAATGGCTGTCGAAGTGTCTCCAGGGACCTGGCTTATATCCAGACAGCAATTTCGGTGGCGACTCACATGTGATAGGACCCAGCTGCCTCCCAAATTAGAATTTCATTCAGGAAGGATAAGCTGCCTTTCTTACCCCAAGTGATAGGGTCCTAAATACCACATAAAATAGGGTCCTAAATACCAAATATTATCTCAGTTTATGTTTCTTTGCAAAGTTTACATATTGTTCCTTCTCAGCTACTCTACCCAGACAGTCTGTATTTGCATGCCAAACAGAGAACCTGCTCCCTTCCTCCACCCACTCAAAAGTTTTAGGTTTCCAGTCCTTAGATTATGGATATCCTTTAGAATAAGACACACCTGACAATCTATTTGAAACACAGACATAAAAATGAGGCATGCACATACCAAAATATGTTCAATGTGCATGATACAACATGCCAAAACATGCTACAAAATGTTAACGCAACAGGAACAACAATACTGTACTCATAGTTGACACAACCTGATGTCGATGAAGTTTGTAGATGGAGTAAACATAGCTTCTAAACATTTCCCTATTTTGAAGAAATCTTCAGTACTGGTGTAGTTTTAAATAAATTTTCCCTGTAAATAGTCAACACACATAACTGCAATAACAGAAACAAATGACTGAGAAGGTAACATATTAAACATAAAGAACCAATCAAAATGTTTAGAAACATAAGAGAGAGAAATTATCTGCAAATGATGGGAAAGAACCCTTTCTGCCTCAAAACAGAATGACCAAAGAGTCAGAGGAAAATACTAATCACTAAATCATAGACTGGATTTTTTAAAAAAGCATATATATTTGTTTTGTTGAATTTTAATCAATAAAAATTATTTTTAAAAAATGAGCATTTAGTACAAATCAATAAATACACAGCAAAAAAGGAATAAAAGAAACAATACCTTACAGACCCAAGGCTTGTCATCTTCAAACTCATCAACTAGTGAATACCTATTCTTCGCTGATTGTTTATATATATGCAAGTGACTGGCACTCAGAGAAAAAAAGTAAGAGTAGAAGGAGCAGAACTGGATTCACATGCTAAAAGAACTGAGAACTGTAAAACAAATAGAGATTATAACTAATTTCAGGTGTGAGGCTTTACAGAAAGTAGGTCAGATTCAAAAACACATTTAACCCCTTGGGAGCAACAGTGTTTAGCTTGAAGAGCCACTCTTCTTTCCTAAATAGAAAGGTCATAGTTGATCCAATTGTACTGATGTAAGTAATTTCTGTCAATTACTAAAATATGAGATGATTGGGGCCAAGTGAACATTTGGAAGGATGTCATATTGAAGATGGAACATGCCTGTTTTCTGCTTCTTCAGAGGCCAGGACCCAGAGCAATGGGTTCAAACTATACAGGAAACAAGGTTCCACCTAAACATTAGGAAGAACTTCCTGACAGTAAGAGCTGTTTGACAGTGGGATGTGCTGCTGCCTCGGAGTTTGGTGGAGTTTCCTTCTTTGTAGGGTTTTCAGCAGAGGCTGGATGGCCATCTATTGGGAGTGCTTTGATTGAATCTTCCTGCATGGCCCTTGTGTTCTCTTCCAACTCTATGATTTTAAAGTAGTATTCATAATGTTATTTCTTAATTTTGAACAATGTTCAATAATATGTGTTTGGGTAGATCAAGAAGTTGTAACTACATAAAATAAACCACATGGACAAATGAGGATGTAAATTACTCTTTTGGTAGTAAAATTGGAAAAAATGTTGTTGATCTTATGTGCTTTCAAGTTGTTTCCAATTTACAGTCATCCAAAGGTAAACCTATTATGGGGTTTTCTTAGCAAGATTTGTTCAGAGGAGGTTTGCCATTGCCTTCCACTGAGGCTGAGAGCATGAGACTCAGCCAAGGTCAAGGTTTCCTTGCTGAGCAGAGAATCGAATCCTGGTCACAGTCCAGCACTCAAACCACTATGTCAAAATGCTTTAATACAAAATGTTTGTCTAAAGGACTTTCAAAGACCTTAGTCTGTAAAGAGAGGGGATACATAGAATACCTGTTACACACATAACGTCCTTGTGTTTGCAAGTTCTTAACTGCAAATGAATCAGTGTCACAATGAAACAACTAATCTCTAGAATTGTTTCAGACCTGTATGGGCCCTGACAATCTGGGATGTCATGTACTAAATAAGGCACACACATTCTGTATTTGGATATCTGGTTTTTCTTCCCTGAACACACTACCTTTCTGTGATCCCTGCTGGAATACATTTTGTAAAAATTAAAAGGTGAGGAGTGGAGTTTTGGATGCCAACAAAATTTACTACATAGTTTGTACTGGTGTTTTAATTAAATTTTTAACTTTTAATGGAACGTTAACTGAACAACAAGAATCTTTGCAATGCATTGTAATATATATATATATATACACACACACACACACACATATTTATACATACACACACACACACACACTTCCTGGCCATGTTAAATTCAGTGCTGACCATTTCTTCATATCACCTTTACTTGTTTAATTACTTCTGGGTAGTTAATATTAACTGTCTTCATTAAGGTTTTCTGTAGCCCTTATCCCAAAATACTTAATTCCAGAAAATTGTTGGATATAAAATTGTTCTGTTAAGCTAACATTATATTTTTAAGTCAGGTTAAACTCCATCTATACTCTTTTTGAAAATGTAATACAATAACTTCAATTTATGGGATCTATACCTTTGGAATTCCAAAGCTGAGGGTTTAAACATATTGCCTTATCATGCATTTATTTATTTAAAACTTCTATCATGTTTAGTAATATTCCATAATTTAGCCTTTCCTCATGGTGAAGCAGCTACAACTCCCCCTTTTTTTGCAGCACCTACCTATACTTTATTTTTTTAAAAAATATGTACAAGTTCTTCTTTGTTCACTAGGTGCGTGTGTGTGTGTGTGTGTGTATGTATATGTGTATGTATGTGTGTATATATATATGAGCACAAACTCATATTTTGTTTGTGTGTGTGTCTGTGTGCTTTCAAGTTGTTTCTGACTTATGGCAACCCTAAGGCGAACCTATCATGGAATTTTCTTGGCAAGATTTCTTCAGAGGAGGTTTGCCATTGCCTTCCCCTGAGACTGAGAGAGTGTGACTTCTTGCCCAAGGTTACCCAGTAGGTTTCATGGCCAAGTGGGAATTGAACCCAGGTCTCCACAGTCCAGTGCCACTTCACCACAATTTACTTAGCTAGAAACACAAAACAACCAAACTTAATCACTACTCGTATAACTAACCCTGTGTAACTCAAGAAGAAAACAAAACTCTTGGTCATGGTCTTCTTTTTCCCAGAAATCAGGAACGTTCTCCTGAAGCCATAAAAAGAGACTTTCACTTTTAAGGCTCATTATGAAGCCTGTTTTAGATTGTTGAGATTCCAGTTACACCACAGCTGGAGAATTTTCTTTCATCTGCAAACTAGGATTATAGGGCAATTAAAGCCTCGGGAAGAATAAGAAGTCTCTAAATTACTCTCACTCATCATCCCTTCCCCATCATTAGAAAGCCCTAAATATGCAGATGCCCAACTATTTGATTATTTTTGGTTGATTTAATCAGCATCTATTCCAGCTCTATTATTTTTCCATTTATTTTATTCATGTATTATTTCATTTATATTCAGCTCATTTCCCACTGTGGGACCCAGGGTGACTGACATAACAGGTTAAATTAAACAAGTATACATCTGTGATGGCTGGGTCTCCAGCCATCTGGGAACTTCTCCTGAACACAAAGGGTTAATCTGGGTGG
>NW_024805585.1:0-4454 GCF_019175285.1 Sceloporus undulatus
GATGCCTGTTCTAGATGATATGTATAATGGGATACTTAATGCATTTGTAGGAGGGTTTGAGCAGTAATGGTTAGCCACTAGTTTGTTTGTAATGTTCAACATCTTGTTAAAATGTCACATCTGACCTGGTTGGTGGTGCTGTTTGGGCTAGACAACGGGACTGGGCCTGGGAGGAATGTTTCTGACCTTGAGGTGGTCTAAGGACCAAACAGCTGCCAAAAATTTGCAAAAAAAAAACAAAAAAACAAAAAAAAAAGGTCTACTTGGAGTTTTACCAAACAGACATTTATTTATTTTAAGCAGCATATGAGGATCTCTCAAACTTTTCTAAAGATGAATTGCTACTTTTGGGAGGATTCCAGAAGAGGGCATTCACCCTCTTTCTGGCCAGAAAAAGGATGGTCTGGGGAATCTGGAAGGGTCAAAGGCTGTACACACCCTGCGGTAGAATGAAAGAAAACCTTGTTCTCCAAATGAAGTAAAAAATTATCAAGCAACATTGACTTTGTTCAGCAGGAACACATGCATGAAAATGTTCCAGTGTACAATTACAATTCCTTGGAAAGCATGGTTTCAAAACAAACCACTCTAGGAAAAGGTACTCTAAAAGAAGACATTTTACTAAAATAGTCACGGCCATCCTCTTTAGGCATTTGC
This sequence comes from Sceloporus undulatus, assembly GCF_019175285.1. Lineage (NCBI taxonomy): Eukaryota > Metazoa > Chordata > Lepidosauria > Squamata > Phrynosomatidae > Sceloporus > Sceloporus undulatus. The sequence continues at coordinate 658 of NW_024805585.1, forward strand.
CTACCTGGATATTGGGTACAAAGCCACTCATACAAAACCACTCTGATTTTATCTTTCTCTGCACTTCTTCTGTTTTGGAGATTTTCTTAGGCTGCATCTGCTCTGCAGAAATAATCGTTTGACACCATTTTAACTGCCAGGGCTCAATGCTATGAAATTTGTAGTTTTGTGATATATTTAGCTTTCCAGAGTGCTCTATTGACACAACAACATCCCAGGATTCTATAGTATTGAGCCATGGCAGTAAAAATGGTGTCAACATGGAATATTTCTATAGTGTGGATTCAGCCTTAGTTTTATTTGAAAGAATGATTACAGACTGCCTTCTCTTCCAGAGCTTTCTTTGGGATTGGTTTGCTTAGTTTTGCTTCTCTTCAATTTCCTTCCCTTAATTTACTTAAAGCAGGGATGGCAATCATGTAGTCTTCCAGATGTTTGTGACTGATACAGCCAGGCCAACAGCCTTTGGAGTGTCACATGAGTCCGACTCCTGGTGTGTGTGTGTTGTTTGCTTTCATGTTATTTCTGACTTATGGTGACCCAAAGGTGAACCTATAATGATGTTTTCTTGGCAAGGTTTGTTCAGAGAAGATTTGCCATTGCCTTTCTTTGAGAGAGTGTGATTTACCCAAGGTCACCAAGCAGGTTTACATGGCCAAGCTGGGAAACAAAACAACAAAACAAAACCTGGGCTCCAGAGTTGTAGTACAATGCTCAAACCACTATACTTCACTGGCTCTGGAAAACCTCATTGTTGGTTTTCTGGAAGGCACCAGATTGGGTTTCATGGCCAACTGGAAACTGAACCCTGATCTCCAGAGTTTTGGTCGAACACTCAAACCACTGTGCAAGGCTGGGTCCCTCCAGCTCCTGATTAGAGACTCTTTATTTCTCTACGCAGGGAGGATAAATGGAGAGCAAGGAGTGACAGAGCCAGATTATGTACTCAATCACATTCAGTTGTTATTCATGAATATTCAAATTGATACAAGTGGTAGTGTAAGATATGATTCCATAGTAGGAGTTTTATAATCTGTCACTCTGGAAATAGATATTTTGTTGATTTTCTTAAGGATTGTGCCCCAAAGCAATTAACACTATACCTCCAAAATGTTGCTGAATTATTTGCTTGTATTTACTTGTATTCAAGTAAAATAATTTACTTGTTGGCATAATGTAAGGAGCAGTAGTAGGACATGTGAGTTTCTGGGAATTTGCTAACTGTAGATATTTAATTGTAGTGCGTTTTAATCCCAGATCCTGCTATATGCTTCCTTCTTGTGTATTATAAAAAGGCCAGGGGAGAGATGCTGATTTTCTTTCAACATCTAGCAAGATTACAGATCCTAATAATGTCACCCACAATAGCAGATGTGATTTTACTTGCTTATCCTTCTGTGTGATACGTGCCATCCTCAGTCAACAAAGTTTCTCAGTGCTCTGGTGGTACAGTGGTTACATGCCTGTACTGCAGTCATTCACAGTCACAAGGTTGTAAATTCGATCCCAGGTCTCCATGGTCGACTCAGCCTGGCATCCTTCCATAGGTCGCTAAAATGAGTACCCAGTTTGTTGGGGGCAATTAGCTTACACATTGTAAACCACTTGAGGAGTGCTTAAGCGTGCTGATAACCAGTATAGAAATGTACAGTTGGCCCTCTGTTTTTGTGGGGATCCGTTCCAGACCTCTCCCCCTGGCGAAAATGGAACCACCCACCCCAGGACTCACAGCAGCTCCAGCAGCCAGGCAAGGCCTTAAAAAACCTGCCTCTGCAGCTCTCCCAGCAGCAGAGCCAGCTTGAGTGGAGGAAGAGGGAGGACTCCAAGGAACCACCCACCCCAGGACTCACAGCAGCTCCAGCAGCCAGGCAAGGCCTTAAAAACCCTGCCTCAGCAGCTCTCCCAGCAGCAGAGCCAGCTTGAGTGGAGGAAGAGGGAGGACTCCAAGGAACCACCTACCCCAGGACTCACAGCAGCTCCAGCAGCCAGGCAAGGCCTTAAAAACCCTGCCTGAGAAGTCCAGTCAGAGGTAGAGACTGTGCAAGAGGAGGCACTAAACTCCCTCTTTATCCTCTGTGTCCTCAGCCCTTGTATGTTTATACAATTTTCTCCTTCTTCTCTTGGCTACCCTTTTACAAGATTGATGAGAGGTTGAAATAATAAGGAAACAGTAAAGTATCAAGATAATAAATAACAGTTAGTTATCTACTAATTAGCAGGAAATAACGAATTTGGGAAACTCTTGTTCTTTCTTTTTTCTCTTTTATTCCCCCCCCCCCAAAAAAAAAACTTATTTGTATTTTCCCTTTCTCCTCTTCCTTCCCCCTTCTCTTCTTAAAGTAGTGTGATTATGGCAGATAACCACAATTCAGAGGAAACAAAGGCCTCTTCTCCATCCAATTTAGCAATGTACTCTAATCAGTTAAGAGTAAAAGAGACTCATACCTATTTATTAGAGGAAATAAAGAAAATTAGCTCAGATCTAAAAATGGAAATAGCAGCTAAGATAAAGGAGGAAATAAATTGCTTAAGAGAAGAGATTAAAATGGATATACACAAAGAATTGAGTATTTTTAAAGACAGCATGACAAAAATTACTGGAGAAGTCAAATCACTTAATAAAAAAATAACTGATTCAAGAGAAAACGGAGGTATTAGAAAAGAAAGTAGAAACCTCAGAAGAGAAACAAACCCAAGATGAATATTATAAAGCTAATTTAGAATTACGACTACAAAGAAAGGCAATCAAGCTAAGAGGTCTAAGTGAACAATTGAACGAAAACTTAACAACGAGAATTATTTCAGAACTAGCACACTTTATTGACTGGTCAGAGGATCAGTTAGACTTAGAGGTGGATAAATTGTACAGGGTGGACTCATGGGCTGCCAAAAATAATAACCTTCCAAGAGATATCATGGTTTTTTTTGTCAGGGAACAGATGAGAGATTTAATATTAGAAATAAACCAAAATAAAAAATTTGAATTGGAAGGTAATGAGATTAAGATATTTAAAGCAATTCCAGCACAAATATTGAGGAAAAGGAGGGATTACACAATTTTAACAGAATACCTAAGACACAATAATATCAGGTACAAATGGGAAAAAACAGAAGGGGTCTCCTTTACCTTTAAAAGAGAAAGATTTGTGATTAATTCAGAAGAAAAAATGAAAGATTTTTTAATCAATAAAAAGGAACAGAAAACTGGAGAAACAGAGAAAAGGGAGAAGGAAAGGAAAAAAGGGGGGAACAAGCCAGGGAAGATAGAGGTGAAGGAGGGGAAGAGGAAAGACCAGGAAACGACTTCAGAGGAAGGAAAAGATAGCTCAGAGGAAACTGACAGATCCTCCTCAGAAGGAGGAGAAAGTGAATCTGAAATAGATTTAGAATTGGCGCAAGCTAAAGCTCAGAAACAGAAAACGAGAAGCCAAAAGGGAAATAGTGAGGAAAAAGGGAAGCAGACAGGTAATAGGAAGGGGAAAAGGAAAGTAAGGAAAAATAGAAGAACAAGGTATTAAATAAAGTTGTGTTAAATAAAAGAAACAATGGTAAACAAATTATTGTCATGGAATATCAATGGGGTAAATTCCAAATTCAAAAGGAGAAGAATTTTTCATTATCTTGCGAAACAAAAAGCAGATATTATTTGCATTCAAGAGACACACATCAAGGAAAAAGACAGGCATGTTTTGGTAAATGCTAAATTAGGAAAGTTATTTACAGCCTGTAATGGAGAAAAGAAAAAGAAAGGAGTAGCAATTTATGTTAATACAAAGTATCAAACTAATGAGGTTTTT
>NW_024805586.1:0-4454 GCF_019175285.1 Sceloporus undulatus
CAAGGTTGCGAGTTCAAGACCAGCAAAAGGGCCCAAGCTCGACTCAGGCTTGCATACTTCTGAGGTCGCTAAAATGAGTACCCAGACTGTTGGGGGCAAATTAGCTTACTTGCTAATTAGCTTACTTGCTGTTCACCGCTATGATCTTTGGAATAGCGGTATATAAATAAAACAAATTATTATTATTAGTAAAATGAAGGGGACACCACAAATTGCTTAGAGACTAGAGGTGTACTCTGGTGTTATTATTGCAATTTTTTAAATGTTTGTGAAGTTGTTGTTTATATATTCCAATGTTTCCATGTCTGTTAATCTGTTTATAACAAGTTTATAACAAAACTTTATTTTATTCAGCTGATGCATTTCAGGTGTGAACACTTTTTCACAAGCTGTTGCTTCTTCGTATCACTTTCTTGTGTTGGAGCCAAGATTTTAAATGCTTGGACGCTTAGCTTCAACATAAGAAAATTCTACAAAGAAACAACAGCTTGTGAAGAAGGATTCACACCTGAAATGGGTCAGCTGAGTAAAGTAAAGTTTTATTATAAACAGCAGCTTAACAAACATAGAAAAAACTTTTCATTGCAGTAATAACAATCAAGTACACCTCTCATCTCCAAGAATGATTTGTATAAAAACAGCATTTTGTGAAATTTGCATAGCATAAATTACAAACTGTAAAAATTTTCATCAGCTCAAGATTCTTCTTGTCAGTTTCTCAATCATTTTCCAAATATTTCCAAATATTATTTTCATCTCTATGCTTTAAAGAATATTTAAAGAATGTAATTGTAAGTTGTGGGGGATGATATTCTTTCTTCTTCTCATGGCTCACACTGGGTACAATTTGAGCTTTGTGTACAGAGTCCTAACAATCTTTGTTCTTCTGAAAAAGCAGTCATTGTGGACCTGAGAAATAAGGGTAGGGAGTGCCAAACACAGAACCTGCATATCGTGGCCAGATCAATCTACAGATGCCTTAGTTTCTTACTTCCATTGACCTGTTTTTCAGAACATATTTCAGCAACCACAGACCTGCAGTTTCAAAGGGAATACCTCTCTTCCCACTAAGACACAGCGCAGTCTGTTTGCACAGTGCCCAGGGACTTCGGGTGAAATATTGCAGGCTTTCCCTGCGGCCTAAGAGTTGGCAAAGTTGCAGGCAGCACTGGTGTACCTCTGAAACTCTGGAGTTACTGCAGGGTTTTGTGGCCTGTGAACAGCTAGATTGGGCCAAATTGGGCTGGCCTGTTTGCATGCCAGCTTTGTATGCCAGGTGTCATCCCATCCCTCTACCCCACACTGAACAACTCAGGGAAGAGGGATGACATGTCCTCAGAGCTGCAGTCACTACTGTCATACTTGCAGGAACCCAGCATGTTGCAGCTTTTCTGGAGGGTGGGCTCACTGTGCAACCCATGAGGAGAAAGAGTAGAGGGACACTAATCACATGGCAAGGGTCTCCGAGGAATGAGGGAGATGACTGCTGTTCCAATGCATTGTTGCCCCAGTTGGCCATGTGAGCAATGCTGCGCCACAAAGCATAATGCTCCTAACAAGCCCTGATCCTATGACCATAGCACTTGCTGAATCCTTAAGGTAGTCCTTGGAATCTGGAGCCATGTGTATGGTCAAGTTAGAAGCCCTAGTCTCTTTGAGCCTATGAGCCGGGCTTCTTTTTTGATGCAGGAGGCAGAAAAATGCCCGTTGATATGTGATCTTTGTCCTCTCTTAGAGTCTGATTCTGCTTGTTTCTTCAGGGAAGTCACAGTAGGACAGCTGTATCGTTATCAGGTGCAAGCTGTGGCTGGAGCCACAGTAGGAGAAGCGTCCCCACCTCTGCTCCATATCTATGGGTCTCCCTATTGTGGGGATGGCAATGTAAACATGTGAGTAGTCAAGATTTAACAATGCCTTTTGGATTGCTTTATTTTTTAAAGGTTTGTTATGCTGAATCAGCATCAGAGCTTGGAAAATACAGCTTCCAGATTCTTCAAGCCAGCATGACGACTGGCCCCACTGCCTGGGAGCAGGTTGGGAGCAGTTTCCAAAGAGGAAACTTTGCCAGGCTCTCAATGACAGCTTAACAGCCCCATATATCATTTTTTTTCTTTCCAACTTGTCATATGAACACCACTGAAATTTTAATACGTAACATATTATTCGCAATATGAAGACTTTCTCTTCTTGTTTTTGCGGGGTTTTCCCCTTGGTTATACTATGATCTGAGATACCCATAGAAATTCCTTGGTGTACTGTATCTAGGATATCTTTGCTTTTTAGAATTGCTAGTATTAATTGAATGAGCATTCATATATACTCAAATGTGCATGAGATGAATTGTTTTCAGGGAAATTTATATCAAAATGCCTATGTCACTCTTTATTTTCGATGAGATGTGCTGCCCAACAGACATCTCTATTTTTTGACTAGTTCCCCCTTTCCACAGCTGATTCATGAAAGATTAATGATAATTCACTGCACCTTTTACCCCACACTGAAAGACACAATGAGTTCAATGGAATCTGGCTGAACAAGTGGAATTGCAGTAACTATACTGCAAAATGAACCTGTTGGATTATCACCGCATCCTTATAAATTATTGATATTCATTTTATTATATATTAACTTTTAGAATATTCAAAGTAATTCATATAATGTCTCTCAGCAACCTTTACAGCTGCAAAATGGTAAAGATAATCATATTGAACAAAGCAGCACAGTAGCTTTTTTCACTTTTTTGCAATGTATATATGGAAATACATGCCAGCAGGTGTGAGTCCTGCTTGTGGGTGGAAAGTGGAATACTGGATGGATGGACATAAAGAATTGTGGTTCAGATGTAAAGCTTGTCCCTTCCCTCATATTTCAGATAGTTTTTTTGCCCTGTTTAAAATGTTCTTATGGCCATCCACTATATCAAAGACAAACAAATCCTGATTCTAACAGAGTTACATGCTTGGCAGGTGAAAGGAATGCTTGATTTCAGTAAGTTCTTTGACAAGGTCCCCATAACACTCTTGCATACAACTAGTAAAATGTATGCTAGACAATGCTACTTATAGATGTATTTGTAATTGGTTGACTGTCCAGACCCAAAAGATACTCACCAATGGCTCCTCCATCCTGGAGAGAAGTGACAAGCAAGGCGCCATAGGGTTTTGTCGTGGGCCCACTGCTATTCTGTATCCTTATCCATGACTTGGATGATAGAATAGAGGGTATGTTTATCAAATTTGCAGACAACATCAAATTAGGAGGGGTAGCTAATACCTCAGAGGGCAGGATCAGAGGCCAAAGTGACCTTAACAAATTAGAGAGCTAGGTTAGGACCAGCAAAATTAATTTCAATAAGGAGAAATACCAGGTGTCTCACCTAGGCAGTAAAAATGAAATGCAGATTCAGGGTGGCTTGACAACTGTACATATGAAAGAGATCTAAGAGTCCTGGTAGGCCATAAGCTATTGTGTCAGTTACTAGTGTAGTATTTAGATCAAGGGAAGCAATAGTACTACTGTATTCTGCTTTGATCAGACCTCACCTGGACTACTGTAGTATGATAGTTCTAGAGTCTAGGAGCTGGACTTAGCTAATATTAGGTCCTGTCACTCATCCTCAGTGATATTTATAGAAGGCGAAGACTAGACCTAGGTGCTTGTATCTATGTTTTCATTGCTTTCCCTTTAAGGCAAGCATTACAGAAATTTGTGGGTTTTCAAGGCCATCAAAGAATGAAATAGTTTCATTGTGAATATTTCCATTATTGCACTCTTTAACTGATTCCTGATGCAGACTGTAGGTATATCCAGGCTTAATTTAAAGTTTCCCAGGTGCATGTTGCTACCACTTGCAAAGCAGATCAGTAGTCTCTTGCTGCCTTCATTCTATCTCTCTCTGGGGCTACTTTTGGTGAAAGAGAGAGTAAGGCCCGGTACAGACAGGACTATTGGGCACCCTTGTTACATGTTAGGGATTGGCCGAGGGCGCTCCGCCCACATGTGCCTCAACCCTAGCACTTGACAAGGGTGTAACAATGGCGGCGCCCTGTACAGATGAGTGCCGCCATTGTTACGTGCAGGATGCCTAGCTTCCACACTTCGCAGCGTGATTATGACATTGTGAGTGTGCCATTGGTGCACTGCTGCATCATAATCGCACCACAAGAAGAACTGCTTTTTGCAGGTTCTTTTTGCTCCTTGGGGAAGTCCCGCGGTCTGGAGGCTTTGGATTCCCCGCAGAGCAAAACTAGATGCCAGCAGACCGCCCTTTTTGGGCGGTCTGTACTGGGCCTAAGAAGCTTTTCAGGAAACTCCCACCTGAGACTAATAGCCAGGAAGGCTGCCAACGATTGCCTCCCCAAGTGTATCCTGAATTTCCCTGCTGAATTTTTCAACTGTGATAAAACACTATATAACTGCTAAGAATTGTTGTTGTCATCTTTTAGGGCTTTTGC
>NW_024805587.1:0-4454 GCF_019175285.1 Sceloporus undulatus
AAAAAAATGAATAATAAAGCTATTACTTATAGTACTTATTAATTATTTATTAACATCTCTTCCATTATCTCCCGTATTTGAAAGTAAACCTAAATTCTAATGTAGAGTGCAGCTGCCGTCCATGGACCCTCTCTTTTTGATGCCCTTCCAAGACACAGTGAGACCAGACACTTCCCTGAGGCCTCCACCCACTAGGCCCCACTGCCTGCCCTCTGGCCCTAGCAGCGCCTTCCCCCATAACCCTCTCCAGGATCCCTGAGCCAAACCCTGCCTTTCCTTCCAGCTTCACCTTGCAGGGGGACCCTTTGGCCCCCAGGGAGACTTTGGCCTCATCCTCTCTTCCCATTGGTCTGAGATTTGCATGGCCTCACCTCCAGCCCTTCCCACTCTTCCCTCTGCTTTACTGAACCATCCTCCCTCGCTTTCCATAGGATTAATTTCAGCTGCTGGGAGGGAGGGAGGCGGAGCGTCAGCCTTGAGGGAGGGAAACAGCGCCACCTTCTGGCCAAGGCACTGGAATTACAATACTCACAAAAAATGTACATTTTCTCTTGCTACTCCTCTCTCTCCTCCTGACTATAGAAGGCTGGGCAGAGAATAGTGGGAGGGGCCAAGGGAGGGGCTATGCAAATTTCTCTAGAACGTTTTAGAGACTAAGTGCCCAAATTGCAACCCAAACCTCACTTATTTATCGCAAAGTGCCACCTCCCTCTGGCTTTCTAGTAACAAACTCTGGCAAACTCTGTACTACTGGGGTGATGGTTTCTGTGCCCACAGAGAGGGCTCTGAGTGTTCGCCACCACTGCTCTAGATCTACTTTCCTGTTCATTTCTATCTCTCCATCGCCTTACATTCTTCTGTAGATCAAGCACTATCTCTCTTTATCTCTCCCACTATTCTTCTTCTTCTTCTCACTTCACTATTTCCCTACCTTTTTTCCCAACTTATTCTTCCCTTCTTTCACTTTCTAATTTCCATCCTCAATCCCTCCTCTTCTGGGCATTAGACCCAAAGGCTATATCCAACTTCCCTACATACACATAATTTCCCTATAGCATCCATACTTCTCTATGTTTATATGACATGTCCTTCCTAGACTACAAATCTGATTATTTTCCATGATATCATTTGTAATCCTTTATATTTACTTTCTCGTATGTTTGCTTCCCTTTGTTTACTAAATCCTATCTAACCTTTTCTCCTACTTCCTTTGACTTTATCTAACCTTGATCACACAATTATTTATCTCCATCTTTCCATAAAGCCTTCTGTTGTTAACTCTCCTCCTTTCTGTCAGAGGGAGGGACGCTCCTCTTCCAGGCAAAGAGTCATAGGTCCCCTGCTGCCTGGTGCAACCAAGAAGTCCTCCAACCAGCTCCCATATCCAGGGACCCTTTTCCAAGCAAAGGGGGCTGTGGAAGGGAGACTGGGAAGATCCCAGGCAAGGAAAGGGGCAGTAGCTTCCCCAGACAGCCCTTCCAGAAGGAGAAGGCTCTCTGGGGACTCAAACTGACCCCAGTCAAAGCATGGAAACTACCCCAGGGACTCTCCTCTTCCAGGCAAAGAGTCATAGGCTCCTAGGAAGAGGCCCCAAAGGTCATCCAGTCCAACCCTCTCCCAGCCAGGAAGGCCCAAAGCCCTCCCATAGAAGCCCTTCCTGATGCAAGGAAGGGGCCAAAGAGAACCCTTCTGGAGACTCTCTTCCAACCAGCTCCCAGATCCAGTATGTGGTCAGAAGGGCTGCCAGATCCAGAGAAACAACTACTCAAAGGGAAGGTATGTTTACAATACGTCAAAGGAGTCGCAGAAAGAATAGGGAAACTGGTGAGGAAACCCAACCTCCAAATGGTCTACAAACCAACCAAGGAAACGCAGCCAATGCTGGGCTCAGCAAAGGACAGGAGGGACCTCTCGCAGCTGCAGGAGTTGACAAGTCTCCATAGGGACCACCAAACGCAGCATTCAAACACGAATCAAGGAAGATGAGAGACACTGCAGACTGGGTCAGAGAGGAAAACCAGCAGAAGAAGAACCCCTTATAAACAGTCCTGGGCCTAAAAGACTGGGATTCTGGACCATGACAACAACTTTCTGGCCAGAATGCAGAGGAAGCCATTGGAATCTACAAAGACCTGGAGAACTTCCACAGGAAAGAAGAAACCCTTGAAGTAAACAAAGGTCCAAAACACACTGAGATTGCTGGAACTGCGCTGGCTCAATGCTAGGGAATTCTGGGAAGTGTAGTTTTGTGAGACATTTAGCCCTCTGTATCAAAGACCTCTGGGGCCAGAAGAAACTACACTTCCCAGGATTCCCTAGCATTGAGCCAGTGCAGTTAAAGCGGTCTCAGACTGGATTGCTTCTGCAGTGTGTTTTGGACCAAAGTTTGGCCACCAGTCCTAAAAAACACCAGAATCCAGACACTTTAAATGGAAATTAAATCCACCCAGAATCAGAGGATTCCCAAAAGACAAGGGATCATTAACTCAATGGAGACTCTGAATGAAAATGGAAGTCCCTTCCCCATAAAGAACAGTCTATGTGCCCCACTCTCTTCCATGCCAGCGTTCCCTGAAGATGCCAGGCACAGATGCTGGCGAAACGCCCGGAATGGACTCTTCCAGAACAAGGCCTCAGGACCTGAAACACCCACAAAATACTATTATTACTATTATTTGGTCGATTCTGAGGTGGGTTCGGTCCAAAGCAGACTGCAGAAAGAACACACTTCGGAAAGACTGCTTTCACTGCCCTGGCTGAGTGCCAGGGAATCCTGGGAATTGCAGTTTGGGACCAGAGCTCTCTTTGACAGAGAAGGCTCAATGTCTCACAAAACTCCATTTCCCAGAATGCCTTAGCATTGATCCAGGGCAGTCAAAGCCAGGGCTGGGGAGAAGTGGCGATTTGGGGGTTAATCCTTGTCCTATTCCGGAATAAGATGCTTTTTCTTAGTGTTAAATCCTACTCCGATTGCTGAATTGCTGATCAGGTTAATAAACAACAACAACAACAACAACAACAATAAATGTAATCACTTCTTTTTGGCCCAATTGTCATCCTTGGTAGTTTGAGCCACTTCAAGATGCATCTCAGTCATGGGATATATATATATATATAATACATTGATAGAGGAGTTGATTCATTGGTTTTGCAATTACTTGCCTCACTATGAGTGGCCCTGGGATCGCCTGAGTAATTGAAAGTAGTTGCAAAACTAGCGAATTGAGTCATATATATATATGCTCTCATATATATATATATATGGCCACTTCCCATGAGTGACATGGATTCTGAATTGGCCGAAAACTAATGGGGTCATAATTGTGCCCAAAAACAAGAAATGAAAAGGGGAGAAGGAAAAGGTCTGCTTTCATGGTGGGAACGATGGACCCACCCAGACTGTTATGCCCATCATTCACAGACGCCTCTCCTGGGTCTCCTCTTCCCTTTTGCTCTGAGAGGGGCTCTTTCAAAGGACATCCCCTTAAACTACAAGTCAGGAAACCAGAGAAGAAGAAAGGAAACTGTTGGAAGCCATTGCTCTGCTTCCTTCTTCCTTGAAACAAGATACAAAAAGGCTAGAATGAAACTCCTTCAACAAGAAAAAAAAATCCAATGTTGGGCTTATATTAAAAATATTAAGCACCAATTGCACCCAAAAAATGCATACTTGCCTCAGCAGCTGCCTCGAGGCCCCTCTCCTTGGGACATCATTCCAGGCCACAGTGAGACCTTGCCCTGGCCCCAGCCTTCCCTCCTCCTCCTCGACCTCCGCTCCCTCTCTAGCCCCAGAAGCCCCCTTCGCCCACAGCCCTCTCCATGGCCCCCCAGCCGCACACTCCCTGCCCTCATAGCCTTGCTTCTAGGGGCATTCTAGGGCCCAGGAGAGACTTTGGGGTTATTCTCACATCCTATTGGTCTAATATTTGCATGGCTCCGCCCCCAACTGTGCCCACTATTCCTCTGAAGTTCAGTCCCTGTTTGTTCCATGGTTGCTGGGAGGGAGGCGGGGCCTCAACCTTGAGTCTGGGAGGAAGAAGGAGGGAAGCAGCGCCACCTGGAGGCAGGGAGGCTCTGCGCAGGAGAAATAAGGCAGCTTCATTATTATTATTATTATTATTATTATTATTATTATTATTAACCTTTATTTATAAAGCACTGTAAATTTACACAGCGCTGTACATACAATCTTTTTAATTAGACATTTCCTGCCCTCAGGCTATGGATTGATGATTCCCAGGAATTCCTCTTAATGTTTAGCTGGAGCCTCTTTTCCTGGAGTTTGCCTCCATTGTTCTGGGTCCTATTCTCTGGAGGACTATCTGCAAAGAGCTTTGTAAGACTCCGTTTCTGGTCCCTGAATAAATGAGATTCCCACTAGATCTCACTCTCTCTCTCCGTTCTGCAGTTGTCCATTTTCTTCTCATACACTTTTTTTGTGCCTTTTGCCTTTC
>NW_024805588.1:0-4453 GCF_019175285.1 Sceloporus undulatus
ATTTAGGCTGACTCATTTTTCTTTTTTTAAAGGCTTCTTCTTTCTTTCTTTTTTGGTTTGACTTTGGATAAAGAGAGATAACATTTTGCAAGGCTGCTGCCAGTTCTGCCAGGCAGTGCCCTCTTTTCATTTCCCTCCAAATACCAGAGCAATATTAAAAGATCTTTGTCACCCCATGTGGGGGAAAAAAATCAATGAGGATAAGGCTGTTTATTTCTTAGCTGCTCTTCCAGCTACTGTTTCATGCTTGATCCATTTCTCATTTCAGTCCTGAATACCAAATGCAATATTGTAGCTCCACAATCTGACACAAGCATCTGTCCATGATGCAAGTGTTCCTAACTACCTTAATGATTCACTGCTGAACCAACTGGGAGGGATAGCAGAATTAGGGAGGACAAACATATCCATGTATTTTCAATTTTCCTCTCCCCACAAAAAGAAAGACCACCTCCTCCATTAGAAAATGGATGTCCATCTGTTGAGAGTGCTTTGATTGTGTATTCCTGCATGGCAGGGGGTTAGATTGGATGACCTTTGTGGTCTCTTCCAACTTTAAGATTATATATGAGTCTGCACCAAATTTAAGATCATCAGTGGAGTCCTGTTACATAGCCTACCACCCCATGAGGCTAGACCAGTGGGTACAAATGACAGAGCTTTCTCTATGGCAGCCCTTTGATTATGGAACTCCCTTCCAGCAAAGGTCAGCCTGACTCCATCCCTTCTGAGCTTTTAGCAGGCAAGTTTGTATATAGTCTTTTTAATTAATTTTAATGGTTTTAACTTCATAAATAGTTGACTTGTCTTTTAAGTAACTTTTATATTCATACTTTTAGTTAATGTTTTTGCATAGCATTTAATCTGTATTGTTTTTAACATATCAGCTGCCTTGATCCCCTTTTTTTGGTAGGGGGAAGGTGGAATACACACACACACACATACACACAAGACTGTGCAGCTTTACATACCTTTTGGCTATAAAAATTAGTGAAGTCTTCTTTCTCTTTATTTTAAAAATGGTTACCTTGTTTTAGCATTATGTTTAACAAAGAGTTTGAAATGGTTTTTATATATTCAATGGCCAGAACTCAACATACACTACTTAGTTACATAATTACAGCCCGAAAAAGACAGGCAAAAAGTGCTGCCTTTGGGCCAATCCAGGGGTGTGGCATTCAGACGCCGCACGTCTCCTGATCAGGCTGAAGCTGTGCCACATCCACCTAAGGTAGCCCAAACCCAGCCACAAAAAGAGCACAAAAAGAGCACACCTTGCCAACTGTACCTTGTGGACCGCAGCAGCGGCTGACTTCAGGACCACAGCATCTGGTCACCATGGTCCCACACTGAATGGGGAGCGACTGGTGGCGGAGCAAGCTGCCAGCCTGCTTGACTCTCGAATTAGTTGCATAGCACAGTTATGCCTCCAAGCCTGAACCCCCATCCCCAGTCCTGAATTAGCAATAGCAACAGTATTTACATTTCTATACTGCTTATCAGTGAACTCAGCACTCTCTAAGTGGTTTACAATCTGTAAGCCAATTGCCCCCAACAAGCTAGGCACTCATTTTACCGACCTATGAAAGGATTGAAGGCTGAGTCAACCTTGGGAGTCCTAGGATCGAACACACAACCTTGTGCAATGCCGGCATTTAACAACTGTGCCACAATGGCTCCCTACCAGGAATTACCAGGCAGCAGCCACTATGAGTAACGGGCCTGTTCTCCTCTCAGCTCGGATGCAGCAGACTGCTTTTTCTTCCTCATCTCAACAGCAATCTCTGGTGTGGCAGTCACAAGCAGGATCCCTACCACAATTGGTACTCACACCAAGTTGCTCACAGGAGGAGGTGGAAACATCAGTCTTCATCATCCTAAGTGACAGAAAAACAGACCCACTTGCCTGCACTGATTGCTGCCTTGTAAAGCAGGATTGGGGGCGATTTTACAATCCCTATGTACTCCCTACACTATACTGTTGAATATGTAGTGTATGTGAATACAAATGAGTTATGAATGTATAACTCTAGGATATGCATTTGTAACTAAGATTGTGAATTCCAGCCAGTGTTTTCAAAGTGTTTTTATCAGTTGCACATCATCTAAGGGCCCTACTCATAGAGGAGGCAATAAATAAATACCTTAAATAAATAAAATGAGCAAATTAAAAAGGAGGATAGGATGCAAAAAAGCTGCAGTCTGTGTGTGCAGCATTCTTCCAAAAAGATACAATCATTTCACTATATAGGTCAAGCCTAGAGCACAGAAATCTTATTTTGAGGACTATCAGGCTCACAGGGTAATCTGGATAGGGAATTCTGGGAACTATATACACCAAAAGTAAGTTTTCCCAGCTCTGCTCAAATCTCATTACAGTGGGTCCTTGTTATCCACTGGGGTTTGGTTCCAGGACCCCTGTGGATAACAAAATCCATGGATGCTCAAGTCACATTGAATACAATGGCATAGCAAAATGGTGACCCTTATATAAAATGTAAAATCAAAATTTATACATTTTTTGAATATTTTCAAGCCATGGATGCTTGAACCTGTGAACAAAGAATCTGTGGATAAGGAGGGGCAAATGTATATAGGAAGAGGCTTGTTTCAGAGAAAGTGGAGTATGCTGGTGATGCAGGAAGAGAACATTCTCTACTTGCATTAACAGCCTTTACCACTTGTGTGTGGATAAAGGCACTTCTCTTCCTCTGCACAGAAGTGAAGCCATCTATTCCATCTGTATTGGGTGCAGCCCAGCACCCAAGCTCACCAGCTGTGCAGCAAGTAGGAAGAAGATCCTAGGGAAAGATTCTCATGATCTCTCCCCTTCTACTATTCAGCTGATGAGCTGCAAAGCAGTGAGGTCCAAATAGGGCTGGGGAGTGGAGCACAAAGAAAGGTTGGCATGCTGCTTCTGCTCTGTTGGCTTCCCACTCCCTTTTCAGAGTATCCATGAGTACAAATAAGATTGCAATTGAAAACTGGAGAAGGCTCACGGACCGGTAATAGTTATGTAACAGAAGGAATTTTAACAGATGTAGCTTGTCACGCAAGAAGGTAGCAAGTAACACCTACTCAGATTTCTTCTTCTACAAAACCGTTAAAGGTAGAGAAGCCTCTGCAGTTTTCCCTCTAGCAATCTACTTGCCCTTTCAGGATTTGAACCTCCCCATGTTTCCTTGTGAGCCACGGTTCTGAGAATGTGTGAGGAAAATAATTCTTTGGTATCTATATCATGAGTGAATGGATAACTTTGTAGAAATTTTTCCAAAATCATGCAGCCTGTTGGAATAAGGTCATAACTATGGCAGAGAAGCAGCTTTATTT
This sequence comes from Sceloporus undulatus, assembly GCF_019175285.1. Taxonomy (NCBI): domain Eukaryota; kingdom Metazoa; phylum Chordata; class Lepidosauria; order Squamata; family Phrynosomatidae; genus Sceloporus; species Sceloporus undulatus. The sequence continues at coordinate 3,331 of NW_024805588.1, forward strand.
GTGATAGGGCTCCTGAGAGTCTCAGGTGGGTTACACACTGCCACTTCCGACGCACTCCGTGTGTGCTAGGGTTACGAAGGGGTGTCCTAGGGTTAGGAAGAGTTGCCCCTTCCTAACCCGCCCTGGCCCCAACACGCGCAGAGCATGTCGTAAATGGCGGTGCCCATCCACATGGGCACCGCCATTTTTACGTCTTGGACGCTGTGCGTCCAGACGTGTCGCGGCGGAAGTGACGCCGCGAGGGCACGCTCCGCCCCTCGCTGCGCCACTTCCGCGTTTTGAAAAGGAGCGCCATTTCGGCGCTCCTTTTTCACTGCGGAGGGAAGCCTCGCGGTCTGGCTGCTGGGGCTTCCCTCCGTAGCAAGTGGCGGTGGCGGGAAAACGGCACCTAGAGGGCCATCTGTAACCCGCCTCAGGTCCAAAACACACTGCAGAAATAATTCAGTTTGAGACCTCTTTAACTGCCCTGGCTTAGTGCTAGGGAATACTGGAAATTGTAGCTTGTTGTGGCCCCAGAGCTCTCTGACAGAGAAAGCTAAATGTCCCACAAAACTACAATTCCCAGAATTCCCTACCACTGAGCCAGGCAGTTAAAGCAGTCTCAAACTGGATTATTTCTGCAGTGTGTTTTGGACCTTAGATGATCCAATTCTCCCTTCCTCTATGGAAGAGGATTTTGTAGCACCTTTGAGACTATATAAAAGGTCATAGCATAACCTTTCATAGACTTGGTCTACTTCCTCAGATGCATGGAGTGAAATAATGCCCAGGACAGACTTTTATAATTAAATTGTATGAATACCTATGGAAATGTAAAACATGTGGATATGGTGATGAGGCAACAAGTTCAGCTTTACTGATGGTTGTTGAGGGGGAAAGAAGGAAGAAATGTATATTTTGGTATATGGTATGGGCAGGCTGAGAATCAGAAAGGAGATACATGTATGTAAAACTGGCTAAGAGCATCCAGGAAGCCGCTGTCTTTCTTCAACCCACTCTTAGTGGATTGGGATTTGTAAATATATTGTAATTTAGCTGTTTCTCTTTCCAATCTTTCTTTGTAGTTTTTTGTTCAATGACCGATGTCCTGAGGTCAGCGATGGGATGCCCTTGAGGACTGAAG
>NW_024805589.1:0-4451 GCF_019175285.1 Sceloporus undulatus
AAACCAACCACCAAAATCACACCAAAGGCTCTGAAAAGTACCCATTTTGGTGTGAAAGTCACCAGATTGGCAAAACCCAGGACAAACCTGAGTCAAGGAGGAAACCGTGCAGGACGCCCCCTAGTGGTGAAAAACCAGGAATGTCCCGCTGGCAGGAGGGTTATGGCAACCCCAGCCACGCCCAGCCCCATTATAATGGTGGCACTTAGTCTGGACCCCCCACTTCCTAAAATCCTGGCTATGTCCCTGATTTGTCACCTCCTTTCTATGGAAGGAATGCAAGAATGTGGCTCACATAAAGGGCCCCATGCAGCCCCTCATCTGGGCATTGCGTAGCTCAGAGGTGGGCATTTGTGAGCAACATCAGGCAGTTTGGACTACAGTTTCTGCCAGCTTTAGCTAGCAAATCCAGTAGTCAAGAGATTCTAAGATTGGCAGTCCAAAAATATCTGGAGAGTCACAGTTGCTGATCCTTGAGGCAGACCGGGTTTTTTTAGTAAGGTACTGTCATCATTTGTTATGAGACAATAATGCCTTTCTCAAAGGATTCCACCCAATCATGTGAAACCACAAGGGATTCTTCAGAATCTGCTGTGTGCATTGAAAGTGGAGTAACTTTTGAAATGAAAGATCTGGAACCCTTTCATACTACACAGTCATACCATTATGATTCCAGTTTAAAGGCCATGGCAACATCTTTTGGAATCCTGGGATTTGCAGTTTCAGGAGTTGTATTTTGAATTTTCATCCAAAGAGCGCCTCTGGTGTCTCACCAAACTACAAACCCCTTTATTCCATAGGATGCAGTTACAGATGTTAAAATGGAATCATGATACTATAACTGTGTAGTGTGAGTAAGCCCAGGAAAGAGCAGAATGTATGTATGTTTTAATGTTGTAAGCCACCTTGGTTGTGTTACACAAAGGGGCGGGATAAAAATAAATTTTACTCTTATTACTATTATTTTGTAGAAAAGAATAAAAAGCAACCTATCACTGCAGGAATAGTGTTGCTTTTTCTAAATTGAATGATCTCATCAAAACAAACTTAATTTCATTAAATCTAATTCCGGAAATTTCAAGGTGGGAATTAAGAGTCCTCCAAATGGTCATCTGCACCACCAGAGAGCACTGGTGGAACAGTGGTTAAATGCAAGTACTACAGCCACTCACTCACAAGCCACAAGGTTGTGAGTTCAATCCCAGTCAAGGGCTTCAGGGTTGACTCAACCTGGCATCCTTCCGTAGGTCGCTAAAATGAGTACCCATCTTATTGGGGATAATTAGTTTGCACATTGTAAACCACATTAGGCAATGATTAAGTGCACTGATAAGCGGTATAGAAATGTAGTTGTTATTGCTATATTCCAGCATCCTTCACTATTGGTTGTGCTGGGAAGGCCTTCTAGAGTTGTTGTCCTGCAACAAGTTAGGGACCACACACTTTCCCCCCATATGGTTGAGGGCCTTTAACCCAAGCATTAGCCTGGTAGACTGCAGCCTTACACAAGAGTGGAAAACTAATTTTTTCCCTTGCCAAGTGTTGTCTCAAGTCATGTTCTTTAACAAGGAAGATCTTCCTAACTGCAGAAATAAGGAGTCCAGTTACCCATGGAATGCACTCTACAAGTTTGTTTTCTTTGCTGCTACTAAACATAAGAGTAAACTACCACTTTGGTGGCTGTAAAGGCAATCCCCAATAGACCTTACATCAAATGAAGCCATATTTGTTACTAGGGAATGCCATCCTGTACTGATTTACCGAATACAGTGCACCCTTGCCTTATGCAGGGATCCGTTGTGGATCCCTCCGCGTAAGGGGAAATCAGTGTATGCTGAAGCCCCATAGAAACTAATGGGGCTCGCGCTCATGGCGCGCCGATGAATGCGTGCCATGGGTGCACACCCCATTAGTTCAGTGTACATTGAAAGCTGTGTATGGCGCGCCCGTGTAAAACACTGGTGCGCAGTAATAAGTCTGATTTTGAACTCAAAAGGACTTATTTCTGAGTAGACATGCACAGGGTTAGACTGTAGACTACAGCCTTGCACAAGAGTGGAAAACCATTTATATCTCTTGTCAGTGGCCATATTTCCTTGGCTCTAATCTGTAGGGGAAACCACATGCCAAGTGTAGGTAGAACTGAAGCTGAAGGGGCCAGAGTCAATTGTAGGCAGAGTTGCACCTTCACTCAGTTCTGACATTCGGCAACACCACACACTTCAGTGAGCTGGTGGAGGCAGGACAAATTGTCTTGATAGGCAGAGTAGCAGCTGGTGGGTTCCAGGTCTTTTGTCCAAACTTTAAAGGAGCTATCCAAGATGCTGAACCTATTGTGGGAGATAAGGTTCTCCTTAAGGCTCCTTTAAAGTTCAGACTCAAACAGAGCAGGGTCACACACCAACATGGAAGCCACCAGCTATCATGGAGTTCCACAGAGCAGACTAGGCCAATCCCTTGGAGAATCTTTTAGAATCATGGAATCATAGAATTGGAAGAGACCATAAGGGCCATCCAGTCAAACCCCTTCTGCCATGCAGGAGATCTCCATCAAAGCATCCCCAGCAGATGGCCATCAAGCCTCTGTTTGAAGACCTCCAAGGAAGGAGACTCCACCACTCTCCAAGGAAGGAGTGTGTTCCACTGTCAAACAGCCCTTACTATCAGGAAGTTCCTCCTAATGTTGAGGTGGAATCTCTTTTCTTGTACCTTGCATCCATTGTTCCTATTCTCTGGAGCAGCAGAAAACAAACTTGCTCCATCCTCCATGTTTTAAATGAGGTTGAGTGGTTGGCCCACCCCATAGCTGGGAGAACATCTGAATTTAAATCTAAATATTTTCTGCTTAATGGTAATATGAAACAGAACATTATGCATTTTCCTTGAGGAGGGTGAAAGAATCTTGGGTTGGTAATTCAGGGTTTCCAATTTTATTGGTTCCCATTCCTGTGGCTGTAGAGCCAGTGTGGTGTAGTAGTGGCTTAAGTGTTGAACTATGATTCTGGAGACTAGGGTTTCAATCCTGGCTCAGCCGTGTAAACCCACTGGGTGACCTTGGGCAAAGCACACTCTCTCAGCCTCAGGATGGTCATGGCAACAGCCCCCCCCCCCCGAAGAAATTTAGCAAGAAAGCCCTCATGATAGATTCATCTTAGGGTCACCATAAGTCGGAAATGACTTGAAAGCACACAACAATTCCTGTGGCAGTCTAGTAAAACACAGCTTATAATGCTCTGTAGATCCCCATGGATCCTCTAGAGAGATTTGTGGTGTGTATTAAAAAAAGCGCAAGAGGAAGCGGAAGTATAGTGTAAGCATGCCTTCTGCTTTTAATTTTTTTTAATAATACAGTGGACTCTTGTTATACGCTGGGGTTTGATTCCAAGATCCCCTGTGAATAACAAAATCCGTGGATGCTCAAGTCCCATTAAATATAATGACATAGCAAAATGGTGTCCCTTATAAAAATGGAAAATCAAGGTTTGATATTTGAAATTAATACTTTTTTTGAACATTTTCAAATCGTGGATGCTTGAATCCGTGTATAAAAAATCCATGTATAAGAAGGGCTGACTGTAATAATAATGATAATGATAATGATAATGATAATGATAATAATTTTGATTTACATTTCCTGCCTCTCCCTGCGGATCAAGGTAGGTTTACAACAAAAAATCAACAAAACAAAATACATGATACAATATTATCTAAAACTACAAGCAATAAAACGGACAGCAGCACTGCTGCCAATCATTAAAATGACCAAATTGTCATCTGTTTTTCATATTATCAGATCAGAAGTGGGAGTGTTCTTTGGAATCAGCTACAGAAGATGAGATGGGTAGCTCCACCAGAAGAGATCCGTCTTAAGTGCCTTCTTAAAGGCTTCTAAGGTGGTAATTAGATGGATCTCTTCTGGTAAGTTGTTACATAATTTAGGGGCTGCAGCTGTGAAGGCTTTAAACAAGAGGTTACCAGTGCATGTACCGCTGCTTCAAGGTCCCTCTGGGCCAGGTAGAGGTGTAGTTGGCGTATCAATTGAAGTTGGTATCAAGCACTCCTGGCCACTGCCTCCAAGTGAGATGACAACTGTAGAGATGAGTCCAGGAGCACTCCCAAACTGCGAACTTCATCTTTTAAAGGAAGTGTGATCCCGTCCAGGACTGGTTGGCAAATCGCCATCCCTGGACCAGGGGTACCTATTTCAAGCACCTCCATTTTCTCTGGATTCAACTTAAGTTTGTTTTCCCTCATCCATCCCATTACAGACTCAAGACAGGCATTTAGAAGAGAGATGCCATCCTTGGTCACTGCAGCAATCGGAGACATAGAGAAGTAGATTTGGGTGTCATCAGCATATTGATAACAACGCGCCCCATGTCCCCCGATGATCTCTCCCAGTGGCGTCACACACTCTCAGCCTCAAAGGATGACAGTGGCAAACCTGTCTG
>NW_024805590.1:0-4450 GCF_019175285.1 Sceloporus undulatus
AAAAACAATACAGAAGCATGGATAGGAGAGAGAATAATAATAATAATAATATAGTCTATTCATATCCTGCCTTTTTCCTGAAGGAATCAAAAGGGGTTACAAAACAAAACAAATGACAATAAAATACAATATGCAATAAAATTCACAACATAGAATAAAATCCCCCAATCCCCCTCCCAATCATAAAAATTACAGCTAAAATAATAATAAATAAAAACAAAAGCATTACCTTAATCCCATTCCTGCCCATAATGCTAGCTATTATTATTATTATTATTATTATTATTATTAACTTATATCCTGCCTTTCTCCCAATATACATAAAAACAATACAGAAGCATGAGGAAGAAGAAGTCATTGTCATCTCATTCCCGCCATAATCACTCTCCTTCCTTTCGGAGATGGAAGAAAGATAAGATGAGATCCCAGGAAAGTGTGAGTGCCAAGGCTGCAAGGAGAGAGCAGGAATGGAAAAGCTTACTCTCGCCAGATGGCAAAACCCATCAGCAACATTGAGGATGCTGGTTATTATTTATTTATATCCTGCCTTTCAAGGCAGTGTAAACCAAGTTCAAAACAATATGATTTAAAACCAATACAGAAGCATTTGGGGAGGGGGCGGGGAGGGGACTCAACTTTATACCATTCCCACTACAATAGTTAAAGATTTCCCATACCTTGGATCAACCATTGATCACGACGGAGACTGCAGTCAAGAAATCAGAAGACGACTAGCAATAGGAAGGGCAGCCATGAAGGAACAAGACAAGAGCCTACACCAGTGATGGTGAATGTTTTAGAGGCCAAGTGCCCAAACTGCAACCCAAAACCCACTTATTTATCGCAAAGTGCCACGTCCCTATGGCTTTCTACTTACAAACTCTGGCAAACCCTCTGCTGGGGTGATGGCATGTTTGCCCACAGAGAGGGCTCTGAGTGCCACCTCTGGCACTCATGCCATAGGTTCGCTACCACCAGCCTACACTGTAAAGTGGGCACTAAAGTTAGAATTTTCCAAGCCACAGTATTCCCCATGACTATGTATGGACACAAAAGCTGGGCAGTGAAGAAAATGGATAAGGAGAAAATCAACTCACATGGGCTAGAAAAAAGTGCTGAGGATAATGCTGGATGGCCAAAAAGAACAGATCAAGCCTAATCTTTTCCTGGAAACAATGGGCCCAAACAGACAGGCCAAAATAAAGCTGCTTAGGGTCACTTTGGACGTGTGCTGTATAAATGATGCATACGTCCCAAGAGGCCGGAAGCCGCGCCAAAGCCATGCTCCAGCCCTAAGGACTGAAGCGCAGCTTTTGTGCAGCTTCTGGCCTCTTAAGATGTGTCATTTAAACAGCATACCTCCAAAGTGACCTGAAGCAGCTTTATTTTGGCCTGTCCGTTCAGGCCCTTAGATGACTAAACTGAGACTGTCATATTTTTGGCCACAGCATGAGAAGGCATGACTGTCTAGAAAAGATAATAACGTTAAGGAAGGTGGAGAGAAGTAGAAAGGAAGACTACCCACCAGACTCAACCAGGGAGGCCATGGACCTCAACCTGCAAGATCTGAGCAGAGTTTGTGAATAGGGGGTTGTGGAGATGTCTTATCCACATGGCTCAAAGTTGAAGGCTGCTAACAAGTGGTTTGAGCGTTGAACTATGACTGGAGAACAGGGTTTGAACTGAGCTGTGAACACCCCCCACCCAGGTGACTGGGAGAGTCACCACCTCTGAACTAATTTTGTTAGGCAAACCTATCATACTGTCATCATAAGTCAGAAATAACATGAAGGCACACAACAATTTTGAGGGCCAGAGGTTCCTCATTTCTGGTGGGGAGGATTTGGTCCCCCTGAGCTGTTCACAGAGCATAAACTTCCGTCTCTGATTTTACTCTCTGGATAGCTGGGAGCCTTCCATTATAATTCCTATGGAGAAAAGAGGTGCAGATGCTTTATAATATATAAGTAAATAATAATAATAGGCAGCATCCTCAGTGCTGTCATAAATTCTGTCATGCATAATTTAAACATCATACCTCCAAAATGACGCAAAGCAAAGCAGCTTTATTTTGGCCTGTCTGTAAGGGCTTAAAGTTCATTTGAAATCAGTGAAGTGATACACACTCTGTAGCCACAAGCTTTGAGAACCAGCTACCAAAAGAGATACCATCTTAAGTTCATTCTGTAAATAAAAGTTACTTTCTTCCTGTTCACAAGGAGTGGCTTGGCGTGATTATTCAGTAACAACATTAAAACACACTTCAAGTATATTAAAAACACTTAATAGTAAAGAAGCTGAAGGAAGTGGGAGGACCAAGGGCTGGAGATACAGTTCTGAGGAAAGAAAAGCCTCAGACTATTTAGGAAAAGACAGGAGAGGAATCCTTTATAACTCGAGTCTTCACAAGTGGCTTTAGCAAGTTCTATCACTTTCAGAGTAAAGCTGTTCAACAAGAATATTTGAAAAAAAATGCAATACAGTTGGCCTTCTATATCCATGGATTCAACCATCCACGGCTTGAAAATGTTTAAAAAAAGTATAAATTCCAAAAAGCAAACCTTGATTGTGCCATTTTGTATAATGGCATTGCTAGGCCGTTGTATTTAATTAGACTTGAGGGTTTTGGTATCCAAGGGGAGTTCTGGAATGAAACCCCAGTGTATGTCAAGGACCCACTGTAATATTAAATGTTTTATAGACCAACGGTGCTACAGAAATTGCAATTCCCATAAAGCCCTAAGAAGCGGACACTTCGTTATAACATGGGAATGTCCTGGGGAACCTTTTCCACAGTTTATCTCCTGTTGGTGTAGTGTTTTTCCAAGCACCGACCAGGACTATTCCGCACATGAGATTTTACAATCCTGATACCCAAAATACCTTCAACTGACTCCTACTGAATTCACTTCTAAATATTTGCTCAACTGTATCTTTTCAGAAAAAGATCTTAGACTTGTGCCCTTGTTCTGTATTGTAAAGTCCTATATTATGATGCATGAAGGTTTTTTTTTTATAATGTGCCATACAACAAAAGCATAAAACACCAATTCAGATGCTCATTCCTTTTATTATGCAAATTAACAAACATCCCAGCACTCTTTTTACCATTGCCAATGTTCTTCAGCACAATGACAACAAAACCTTGTGACACCTTATTGGCAAAAGCTTTTGTTGGCTTCAGCCACTTCATCAGTTGCAAGAGTGATGCAGAGCAGTACAGCCTGTGCAGTTATGCCCAATAAATGTCTTTAAGGTGCCACAAGACACTAGTTGTTTTTTCCCCCTGCAGAAATCAAACACTATTATCCCTTCATTGTTTCAGTACAATGGTGTGTTTCATAAAGGACTAACAAATGAAACAAATACCAAAATACTCTCACTTACATTGTAAACTGCTTTGGTTCCCATATTGGGAGAGAAGAATATATTAAATGAGTATAATTCTGGCTTCTATTTTTTGAGACAGAACAAAGCAGGAAGAGGGAGAAGGCACATATACCTATGGATAAATCATAATTTGCAGATCAAGGATTTCTGACTCCCTATTATGGATGAGTAAGAATTTCATTTGGCTCATATTATGGCAGGAGGTGCAAAATTTCCAGGTTTCTGCATATTGATGGAATGAAATATGAAAGAAATCCATCCAGCAAATACATACATGCTTCTTAAAAATTCACTTGTATTTGTGGCATGGAATCAGGATTGCCATCTCTTTTTTCCAGGAGGCCTCTCACTAATACAGGTAGGGACAACATATTTTCCTTATTGTGCACAGCTGTACTTAATTTGTTTTGGCTGAGAATTTCATTTGCCTTATTTTCAGTAAGAACCTTATAATATTCACTTTATGATTTCTTCATCTACTGAGTAGAAAGAAGTCGAGATGTTCAAAATCTAAATGCAGAAGGAAGGAAATCTTACAGATTTTACCTGTCCCTGCACCTAATTCTTCAACAAGAGCTTCAGTAACAATATGCCCCCATCCTGATACCCCACCTCACCCCATACTGCCAAAATGAGAGGTTTATCAGGACTGCAATCTTTGCCCAGTTTTGGTAGTAAAAAAAAAAAAAAAACATGGGTTCAGAGGTCTTAATCCAAAGTATATCTTTTCCAACAATCTCTCCAAAGTGGACCTCAGGTTTCCAGCATGAAACAAAGTAGATCCTGTAAGCTTTGGCAGCGTATATCTAACATTGGATCAAATCATAAAAAACAAAACTGAGGATGTAAATTTGGGGTTTTGTTTTTTTAAAAAAATTCTGTATTGACACATCTAAAAAGCAAGGTGAAAATATTTTGAAGTCTGTTCTTATGTCCCAAAACGCGTGCCTGCTTTAATAGTACAAGAAAAGAACAATGGAAGCTTCTAAAAATTAGACTGAATTTTTCCAAGTTGGTTTCTTGTATTTTTGTATCCACAGCAAATGTAAATCAGTTCTGA
>NW_024805591.1:0-4450 GCF_019175285.1 Sceloporus undulatus
TGGCTCTTTTTCAATTCCAAATACATTTTGAGATTTCCTTTTGCCATAGATTCAATGGTCTTTCATTCTGGATGATGGGTATCGCTTGGAACAGAAACAGTATTTCAGGAAGGAAACTCATTTGGATCAGAGATATTTTTCCTAATAGCGATAAGTGTAATTTCCCCCATTTTCCTAGGTCTTTTCTGATTTCCTTCCATGTGTCTCATAGTTATTGTGAAATGGATCGGAGTTTTTATTTGTTAAATTTATTCCTAGATATTTAACTTTCTTTCCCACTTTAAATCCACTGATTTCTTCCTTTCCCCCATATGTTTTGTTATTAATGTTGTTTTGTGTCTCTTTACTTTTAGTCCTGAAACATATTCCAATTCCACTATTACATCCATCAATTGTCTTCTGGTCTTTTCTGGGATCTCCAGGGAATACAAATGTCGTCTGAGAAGACTCTCATTTTAAACTCAGTTGTTTTTAATTTTTATTCCATTGATCTTATTTTTTAATCTTATCCTATTATTCAGTTAACAATTAGTTTGGCTCTTTGATCTTTATACATTGCCTTTATCCATCTTAAATAAGAAGCTCCTATCTCGATTTTTTAAAGTGTCACAAATAACATATCCCATCCTATGTTATCGAAGGACTTTTCTAAATCAATAAAGATAAGTTCAAGTATTTTTCATTCTGCCTTTCAAAATATTCAATTATATTTAGGATGTTTCATATGTTATCACTTTCGTTTAGATATTTAAGTTTATTCTGTATTTCCATTCCTTCTTCTGTATAGGTTTATGAGGGACTATTGCATCCTAGATTATGCTCATTTTTGGGATGTGAAGACATATGAAAATTCATTTTATAAACCCATTGAAAATAATATCATACAAAGCTCTAGCAAACAACATGCACACAGTCTCCATAAAAAGGACTCACTGGCGCTCTGTGTTTCTGGGTTCTCGAAATCTCCCTTCCACCTTCTGGGAACACAATGCTACTAGAGACTGAATTTGGGACTTTATGCCTGCAAAGCATGGGCTCACTCTCTCAGCTACAGCCCATCCACACAATCCTGGACTGAAACATTTAAACAAAGGTCCTCTTTCAGCTCCAGGAATAAAGGCCTACCTTCAATACAAAGACCCTGATTCCTGCAGCCCCAGAAAGGGCTCTTCTGCAGTCCTTTAAGGCCGGAGCTTCCCTGGGTCAGAGGCCGTCTCCTCAGCCGTAGAGAAGGGTTGCTCTGAGTGCGAAGGAGGAGGAGATCCACAGGGCTGAGGGAGGGAAGGCAATGGGAAAAGGTCAGTGCCAATAGCCATGGAGGGCAGAAGGTGACAATGCCTAGGAAACCCCTATGAGTCCCAGCCATTCTAGGAATGAGAGGCAGGAGTGAGTCCAGGGGGCTGAGGGGGTCTCCTTTCCCAAAGGGGGAGGCAAGGACCGGTGGGACCCTCCCCAGCTAGGGCCCAAAGGGAGGGTCTCTTTCCCCACCTCTCTCTCCCAGCCCCCAAAGCCCAGCCTCCCCACTGGACCTGAGTTCCTGCCTCCCTTCCTCAGACCCCATAGGCCCCTTCTTTACTTCTTTACCTTTATTTTCTGGAGTGAGATGGGCTTTTCAAACTGACTCTCTGTGATGATCTCCGGTGGTCCAAGCAGCCAAACTGCGGCCCTGGAATAATAATAATAATAATAATAATAATAATAATAATAATAATAATAATAGTTTTATACCCCTCTCTTCAGCCAAAAAGCTATCAGAGTGGATTACAAATTGTTAATTAGACATTTAGACATTATGGCTCTTAGCCCAGCAGACCCTTAACTTCCTGAAATCTCTCTGCCATCATCCAGTGAATCATAAAAGGGTTTCCCTTAACCAACACTTGAACCAGTTAAGGAACCTTATTTCTACTTCTTTACTGATCTTCCAAGCATCAACCGATCCAAGACACGTGGAAAAGGAGCATTGAGTAGCAGATACTCCAAGGAGGTATTTACTATTAATAACAAAATATAATTGAAATATAAGCCATACAAGATATTAAGAGTCTTGCAGGTACAATATTTGTAAGTATATAATATTCAATTCATACAAGCTAATAAAATAATAAATAAACCCAAGTGTCCAATTCTGAGACTAACTTCCAAGATCCGCTCTTTAACTCTCTCTCTCTCGATCTCCAACCGACACAATTTCCCCAACTGTCTCTTGGTCTCTCAGGCCTTATATCTCCTTCTCACAGAAGCTTCCAGAAGCACCTTCATCTTGCTCTCTGATTGGTCAAGAGAGCCTTCCGTAGCAGTGATGTCATTCTGCATTTGCACAAACCTCCCTTTACTGCCTGAAGAAGACCTCCATTGACTGGAGCCCAGTCATTACACTTTCCCAAGGCAAGGCTTGCCCCATTTCCCAATGTTCTTCTTGGGGTCTGCCTTCCAGTTGTTTCCAGGTCTTATGGTGACCTTATGGGAGTCTCTGAAGGGGTTTTCTTGGCAGGTTCCTTCAGAGTGGGTTTCCATGGCCATCCTCTGAGGCTGAGAGAGTGTGACTTACCCAAGGCTTCGGTTCTTTTGGAAGCCTTTCTGCTTTATCTTCTAGAAGGCAGCTGAGGTGTTGCTTCTTGCTCTGAAGAATGAGAGGAACCTTCTGGTATCCAAAAGGATGACATTCTCTGGAGTTATGTCTGATAATATGAATATATAGGATTGCAATACCTGTTCATTTATTAAAAGGTTTATAGTGCACCCCATATCATAGAATCTCATAGCTATGTCTTTAATAGCAGTTAACCAAATTAAACAGTATATAAAACAAAAACATGAAACAAGCAAGAAAAGGCAACTGTTACATGGATTTGTAATTGTTTGACTGGCCGAACCCAAAGGATATCCAACAGTGGCTCCTTTTCTTCCTGGAGAGAAGTGACCAGTGGGTTGTCCAGTGGGGCTCTGTCCAGGGCCCAGTGCTATTCGACATCTTTATCAAGGACTTGGATGACAGAATTGGGGGCATACTTATCAAATTTGCAGATGAAACCAAATTAGGAGGAGTAGCTAATACCCCAGAGGACAGGATCAAAATTCAGAATGACCTGAATAGATTAGAAAGCTGGGTGAAAGCAAACAAAATGAAAATTGACACGGAGAAATGTAACGTACTACATTAAGGGTGGAAAAATGAAATGCACAGATGTAGGATGGGGGACACCTGGCTGAATGAAACTATGTGTGAAATGGATCTAGGAGTCTAAGTAGACCACAAGTTGAACATGAGTCAACAGTGTGATGCAGCAGCTATCAAGGCCAATGCAATTTTAGCCTGCATCAATAGAAGTATAGTGTCTAGATCAAGGGAAGTAATAGTCCCACTCTATTCTACCCTGGTCAGGCCCCACCAGGAATATTGTGTCCAGTTCTGGGCCCCACAATTCAAAAAGGAGGTTGAGAAACTTGAGTGTGTCCAAAGGAGGGTGACTAAAATAGTGAAGGGTCTGGAAACCATATCCTATGAGGAACGACTTAGGGAACTGTGGATGTTTAGCCTGGAGAAGTGAAGGTTAAGAGGTGATATGATAGCCCTGTTTAAATATTTGAAGGGATGCCATATTGTGCAGGGAGCAAGTTTGTTTTCTGCTGCTCCAGAGAACAAGAACCGGAGGAATGGATGCAAGCTCCAGAAAAAGAGATTCCACCTCAACATTAGTAGGGACATTGGGACACACTCCTTCCTCAGAATGTATTGGAGTGTCCTTCCTTGGAGGGGCTGGATGGCCATCTCTCACTATGCTTTGATTGAGAGTTCCTCCATGGCAGGGGGGACTGGATGGCCCCAGTGGTCTCTTCCAACTCTATGATGCTCTAATTCTCTGATTCTGAGATTACAATGGGACAGTCTCAATGCTTAAGGTAAGGAGCAGCAACCTGAAGTCACAATAACGCCATCTGAATATTTCAGGCAAGGTGCTTCAGCCTGAAATCAAAATGGGAAGACTCAATGCATGAGGGTAGCAGCATCAGCCTTAGGTCACAATGGGCCATTCTCCATCCTTCAGAGAAGGTGCTTCAGGCTGAAGTCACAATGGGCCAGTCTCAATCCTTCAGGTAAAGAGCACCAGCCTCAACTCATAATAGTCCTATCTAAATCTTTAAGGCAAGGAGCTTGAGTCTGAGATCACAATGGGCCAGTCTCACTCTTCAGGAAAGGAGCATCAGCCTGAAGTCACAATAGTCCCATCTTAATGCTTCAGGTTTGGAGCATCAGACTGAAGTCACCATGGGCCAATCTCAATCTCTCAGGCAACGAGCATCAGCGTGAGGTAATGGGCTGGTCTCATTCCTTCAGGTATGGAGCACCAGTCTGAAGTGACCATAGTCCCATCTAAATCCTTCAGGAAAGGAGCATCAGCCTTAGGTCACAATAGGCCAGTCTCAGTTATTCAGGTAAGATGCATGA
>NW_024805592.1:0-4450 GCF_019175285.1 Sceloporus undulatus
GTTTCTATATGGGCAAGTATATCCCAATGATTCCCTATGGGCAAGTAATCCCCTATGATTCCTTATGGACAAGTATCCCCCTATGATTCCCTTTGGGCAAGTATTCCCCTCTGATTCCCTATGGGCAAGTATTCCCCATTGATTCCCTATAGGCAAGTATTCCCCTATGATTCCCTATAGGCAAATATTCTCCTATGGTTCCCTATGGACAAGAATTCCCCTATGATTCCCTATGAGCTTGTATTACCCTTTGATTCCCTATGAGCAAATATTACCCTATGATTCCCTATGGACAAGTATGGTTTCCCTATGGTCAAGGACTGTCACTTGTTTTAGTGCATCCCCCTAATCCAAAGATACAAGGGATACTTGGCATGCCTGCATCCAGGCAAGGAGGCTGGTTTGCCCCTGCATGCCCAAGAGAATCATGGAATCATAGAATCATAGAGCTAGAAGAGACCACAAGGGCCATCCAGTCCAATCCCCTGCCATGCAGGAAATCCAAATCAAAGCATCCCCGACAGATGGCCATCCAGCCTCTGCTTAAAGACCTCCAAAGAAGGAGACTCCACTACACTCCGAGGGAGTTTGTTCCACTGTCGAAAAGTCATGAAGTTCCTCCTAATGTTGAGGTGGACTCTCTTTTCCTGCAGCTTGGATCCATTGTTCCGGGTCCTGTTCTCTGGAGCAGCAGAAAACAAGCTTGCTCCCTCCTCAATATGACATCCCTTCAAATATTTAAACAGAACTATCATATCCCCTATTAACCTTCTTTTCTCCAGGCTAAACATCCCCAGCTCCCTGAGTCGTTCCTCATAGGGCATGGTTTCCAGACCCTTCACCATTTTAGTCGCCCTCCTTTGGACACACTCCAGTTTCTCAATGTCCTTTCTGAATTGTGGCGCCCAGAACTGGACACAATATTCCAGGTGGGGCCTGACCAAAGCAGAATACAGTGGCACTATTACTTCTCTTGATCTAGACCAGGGGTAGGCAACCTGCGGCCTGCGGGCCAGATGCGGCCCGGCAAGGCCTTGGGACCGGCCCCAGCCCAGTCCTGCCACCGATTGCCGCCGGGGCCTTTGGCATCTCGCGCGAGGGGCATGGTGGGACAATTGTCTATAGAAGCCTCAGAAACATGCATTTATCTTAACATTTTTTTAAAAATCAGCAAATTTTTTCGCGTGTCCTCCATTTTTTATTTAAAAAGTGCCCTCCATTTGAAAATTTTGTCCTACATTTGTCCCAGCTTATTTATTTATTTAATTTTTTAAAAAATTATGTAATTATTTACTTTTTGGCTTCGGCCCCCCAGTTGTCCAAGGGACAGCAACCCGGCCCCCGGCTCAAAAGGGTTGCCTACCGCTGATCTAGACACTATACTTCTATTGATGCAGCCTAAAATTGCATTGGCCTTTTTAGCTGCTGCATCGCACTGTTGACTCATGTTCAACTTGTGGTCTACTTGGACTCCTAGATCCCTTTCACATGTTGTCTCCTTAAGCCAGGTGTCCCCCATCCTATATCTGTGCATTTCATTTTTTCGCCCTAAGTATTTCTCCGTGTTGAATTTCATTTTGTTAGCTGTGGCCCAGCTTCCTAGTCTATTCAGGTCATTTTGAATTTTGATCCTGTCCTCTGGAGTATTAGCTATTCCTCCTAATTTGGTGTCATCTGCAAATTTGATAAGTATGCTCCCAATGCGGTCATCCAGGTCATTGATAAAGATGTTGAATAACACTGGCCCCAGGACAGAGCCCTGTGGGACCCCATTGGTCACTTCTCTCCAGGATGAAAAGGAGCCATTGTTGAGCACCCTTTGGGTTTGGCCAGTCAACCAATTACAAATCCATGTAAAAGTTACTTTGTCTAGCCCACCTTGTTTGCAAGAATGTCATGGGAAACCCAAGGGGGCCATTCACATTACCTTTTACACCGGTTTTGAAATCAATTCTTCCACGTGAAATTCATATTGGGCCCGATTCTGTCACAATCCATGTCGAGGCTTGCACAAGGAAATGCCCCTTACCCCGGGGTATCCAGAATCGGGCTAAAATCCGTCTTTTCTCAAAAGACCTGGGTTCCTCAAAATATGAACTTGCCCTCGATCATGAATGTTCATATCCAGATTCCCCTTTTTCCTTCGGCTCTTTCCTCCTCCCCCTCCCGGAGAGGGGGAGGGGGAAAGAGCCGAAGGAAAAAGGGGAATCTGGATGCAAAGGGTGAAGAGGATAGAAGGGGAAATCAGGGTGACTTTTTGACTGCAAAGGGCTGTCAGAGGGAGGAGAAGTAGTGGAGAAAGTGATGGAGGAGGAGGAGGAGGAGGAGGAGGAGGAGGAGGAGGAGGGGGGGGGGGTGGGGGTGGGGGTGGTGGTGGAGGTGGTGGAGGAGGGGGAGGGGGAGGAGGAGGGAGCCGTGGGAAGAAGGGAGCCATGGAGGGCATTCTATAATGGAGCAGGAGGTGGAGGATGAAGGAGCCAGGGCAGCTCAGAGGGAGGTGAGGGTTGGAAGGAAGGAGGAGGAGGAGGAGGAGGATTGCCCAGGGAAATAGGGCTGTGGGGCCAAGCTGGGGAATGTAGGGAAATGGATGCAGCAGAAGCAGCCTCTTCTGACAATTTATGCACATGATTTTTTGGGTGCTTGCTTGTGCCAATTTCATTTCCTCTTGCTCCTGGATTATTATTATTATTATTATTATTATTATTATTATTATTATTATTGTTGTTGTTGTTGTTGTTGTTGTTATTTGTGTTATATGCGGATGCTACAGTCAGAATGCCTGCGCTGCATTTCTCTTTTATTCTCAATTGATTCCATGGGTCAGTTGGAACTGACAGGTCACTCTCTCTCAGCCTCAGTGGAAGGCAATGGCAAAGCTCCTCTAGCAGGAGGAAAAGGGTCAATTCAGGTCAGGACAGAGGCAGGGCACAAACGGAGTCATAGGACCTTCCCCCCCCCCTTTTTTTATTTTTTTAAATTATTTTTGACAAATATGCACATGTTTTATTCCTTGAGGCAGATAGACGATAGATAGATTAGATAGATAGTAGATAGATAGATAGATATCGATATGGCTGGTGCTTGGTTCACTTTCCTTCTATTTGCTGGCAAAAAGGAAATGTTGCAAATGGGCTAGACTTTTTCCTTTGCGAATCAATCCTACAATTCGAATGTTACATTTATTGCTCTTGTAAATTAGGCAATTGGCAAAACGATACATGCTTTTGCTACTGTCTCTTCAGGGGTAGCCCTGAATTGCTTTTAAAAGCAAAAAAGAATGCATGACAATCGCATCCTTTTCTGGCATTTCCAAGGTGAGGAAATTATTATTATTATTATTATTATTATTATTATTATTATTATTATTACATGTGTAAGAGGCATTCTGGGGTGGCAAGGAGGGGGGATAGAGGATGCATTAACTTGCATTTTGGGGGCCAAGGGCAGATCATAACCTGCACTGACCCAAATACCCACAACACACACACATACACAGACACACACACAGACACACACACACACACACACACACGAGGTTTATTTGACAAAATGTGCGCATTTTGGTGCATTTTGTGCCTGGCTCTTTAAAAAAAGGAGGGGGGAAACATGCCCCAATGAGTGCTGCAAACATCACCTATGACAATCACTTGATTGACCACAGGCGCCTTCAAGTTAAACCCGATAAGGCATTCGGGTTAAAATACCCCTCAAATCTAGTGGGCACTTGCTAATGGAGAGATTCGGGGGAGGGGCATCCAGATCTACCCAGTTCTGCCCACGTTAAATGGGCCAGTGGGAATGGGGCCCTTGTCAAAGGCCTTACTGAAATCAAGACAGGAAGGCAGAAAGCAAGGGAGACCCACAGGTGGCCCAAATGGCTCCCTCCCCAATGGGGCAAGCGACCCCAGCCTCTTTTGTCCCTGCCTCTCCCCGAGCCAACTCTAGGAGGTGCTTCCGAAAGGCTCTCCCTGGGGGCTTTCCTTCCCATAGGCAGGTAAGGCAAGGAGAGGTGCCCATCAATAATGGATGTGCCACAGCCAGGGAGGGCTGCCAGCCATCTGTTCAAAGCCAAGGCCCTCGTAGCCCCAGGGAGGGAGGGATGGGGGGCCAGTGCCCAGCACAGGGAAGCCAAGGGAGGCAGTGGGCAGCCCTGCCTTTGGCTGCATCCGATTCCTCCCTGCAGAGGCAACAAAACCAAGTAGCAGCTTGTGGAGCAGGTTTGTGTTGTATCTACTGTAAATGCCAAGAGAAAACAACTGATTTCACTCAACCTAGTCATGGATCTCTCTGCAAAATTACTGTATTGCCCAAATTCCTAAATGGCACATTTCTGTCTTTAGGAAGGGGTCTCATCCCAAAATACAGTCAGCCTTCCTTATCCACGATTCATTATCCACGGATTCAAGCATTCACAGCTTGAATACATTAATTAATTAAATTTTTATTTTTA
>NW_024805593.1:0-4450 GCF_019175285.1 Sceloporus undulatus
CTCATCCTCTGAGTCCTCCAAGCCATCTTCCAGGCTGGGCATGACATTACTCCCCCTCTCATCAATCTCCCTCTCACCCTGAGGAGGACGAGGCCGGTCAGGGAAGCGACGATGAAAGGCCTGAACCAGACGAGGGGCATGAACATCTAAGGCATCCTCCCAGGAGCGCTCCTCTGGCCCATAGCCAACCCAGTCAATAAGATACTGGAGGCGACCTCGACGTCGGCGGGAGTCCAAAATCTCAGCCACCTCGAATTCCTCTTCCCCATCCACCAGGACTGGATCAGGCGGAGGAGTTGAACCCGCATCCGGCCGAACCCCTGAGGCAGGGAGCAGCAAGGAGCGGTGGAAGACTGGGTGGATCCGCCATGTCCGGGGAAGCTGGAGCCGAAAAGCCACAGGATTAATCTGGGCCACAATTTTATATGGCCCCACGAACCGGGCATCCAACTTGCGACACGACCACTGCAGAGGAAGGTGTCTTGTGGACAGCCAGACTGAATCCCCCACCTGCAACGGTGGACCTTCTTGACGTCGCCGATCTGCTCCCCGTTTATACGCCTCCTTGGCTACCTCAAGCTGTTCTTTCAACAGGGACTGTGCTGCTCGGAGTTCCTGGAGCCACTGATCTGCCGCTGGGACCGTTGAGACAGGAGCCACAGCAGGGAATCCTCGAGGATGGAAGCCCCCAGTGGCAAAGAAGGGGGTCTGCTGGGTTGAGGCATGGACCGAGTTGTTGTAGGCGAACTCGGCCAGCGGGAGCAAGTCGACCCAGTTGTCCTGCCGGTAGCTGGCATAGCAGCGGAGATACTGCTCCAGGGTCCCATTGGTCCTCTCCGTCTGACCATCTGACTCAGGGTGATGTGCCGAGGACAGGTGAGGCGCGATGTCCAGGAGGCGGAGCAAGCTGGTCCAGAAGCGGGTGGTGAACTGGGTACCGCGGTCTGAAATCACACCCTCGGGAAGGCCATGAAGCCGGAAGACATGCTGGATGAACATTCGGGCCGTCTCCTTCGCCGTGGGGAGGCCAACACATGGTACGAAGTGTGCCATCTTGGAAAAAAGGTCCACCACCACCCAAATGGTAGTGCAACCAGCAGAGGGGGGCAGGTCCGTGATAAAGTCCATAGATACTAGTTTCCAAGGCCCTGCTGGTGTTGGCAACGGCAGCAACAAGCCTGCAGGTCGTCCCCTATGGTCTTTAGCCCGGTGACACACTGGGCAAGTGGCCACGTACTGAGCCACTTCTGCCCGGACTCGAGGCCACCAAAACTCCCGGGTGAGGAGGTGCAGGGTTTTACAAAAGCCAAAATGCCCAGCAGATTTCGAGTCATGACAAAGCTGCAAGACCGTCTCTCTACAAGGACCCGCTGGCACATAAAGGCGATCCCAGTGGTAAAGCAAGCCATCCCGCATCACGAAGGGAGAGGTGTCCCCCTCCGCCGAATGCTGTGCCACAAATGGGTCCTGGCCCTGAAGTTTCCGGATCTGGTCCAGCAGTGTAGCCTCCCTCAGAGCAGCGGCGAAGTTCTCTGGGCGCAGAATGGTGGACAGAATCTCCCCCTCTGGGTCTGTGTCATACTCTGGCTTCCGGGAGAGAGCGTCGGCCTGTCGGTTCTGGGCTCGAGGCACATATTGAAGCTCGAAGTTGAAGCGGGCAAAGAACGATGACCATCGCTGCTGCCTCTGAGAGAGCTTCCTCACTGTCTGTAGGTGCTCCAAGTTCCGGTGATCCGTGTGCACCCGGACTGGGTGAGCCGCTCCCTCCAGCAAATGCCGCCAGGTCTCAAAGGCCGCCTTGATTGCCAACAGCTCCTTCTCCCAGATGGTGTAATTAAGCTCTGGGGTGGTGAGCTGTCAGGAGTAAAAGGCGCAGGGCAACAGGTGCGCCTTGGGCCCCGTTGGCTGAAGCAATACAGCCCCTATGGCAACATCAGAGGCATCTGCTTCCAGGACAAAAGGTGTGCGCGGGTCAGGTTGTTGCAGAATCGGGGCTGATGTAAACTTCACCTTCAGGACCTCGAAGGACTTCTGTGCAGCAGCTGTCCACTCGAACCGGGTCTTCCCTCGCAACAGTCGAGAGATAGGGCTCACTAGGGTGGCGTAGTCCTTGATGAACTTCCGATAGAAGTTCGCAAACCCTAGGAACCTCTGAACATCCTTCCTGTTGCGAGGAGGTTGCCAAGATAGCACCGACTCCACCTTGGATGTGTCCATGGCCACACCTTGAGCAGAGACACGGTAGCCCAGGAAGTCCACCTCGCGGAGGTCGAAGGCGCACTTCTCCAACTTCACATAAAGCCTGTGCTCCCGGAGCCTCTGGAGAACAGCACGGACGTGGGCATCATGGGCAGCCTGGCTCGGAGAGTAAATCAAAAAGTCATCCAAGTAAATTATAACAAAATGGTCCAAATAGTCCCGGAAGACATCATTCACAAAATGTTGAAAAACAGCCGGAGCATTACATAGTCCAAAGGGCATCACGGTGTACTCGTAATGCCCATACCGGGTCTGAAAGGCTGTCTTCCACTCGTCTCCTGCCCGGATCCGCACCAAATTGTACGCCCCATGGAGGTCCAACTTGGTAAACACCTTGGCGTGGCGCAACCACTCCAGCAGCTCTGGGATCAAAGGCAGGGGGTACCGGTTCCGGATGGTGATCTTGTTGAGGGCCCGGTAATCGTTGCAGAGGCGCAACTCCCCGCACTTCTTGCGCACGAACAGTACAGGGGCCCCAGCAGGGGACTTGGAGGGGCGGATGAACCCTCTCTGAAGATTCTTCTCCAGAAAGTCCCTCAGAGCTGCCAGCTCAGGCTCCGAGAGGGAGTAGAGTCGCCCCGCTGGAATAGGGGCCCCCGGCACCAGGTCGATGGCACAGTCATAAGGGCGGTGTGGAGGGAGCCGGTCTGCCTCCTTCTTATCAAAAACATCGGCAAAGTCCCGGTATTTCTCTGGCAACACCACCGAACACTCCTGGGCCTCCGCAGCCACTGCAGCCGGGATCCGGTCTGGCCAACAGTGCTCCTGACAATATTCTGAGCCAAAAAGAAGTTCCCTCCGAGACCAGGAGATATGTGGGTCATGCTGCGAGAGCCACGACATGCCCAAAACCAAAGGGAAGTGCGGGACTACGGTCAGCAAGAACCGGATCTGCTCCACATGGCCCTGGATCTCGAGGTGGAGCACGGGGGTCTGGTGCGTCACAGGACCAGACCAGAGGAGCCGTCCATCAATAGTCTCCACCGGCCTGGGCTCAGCCAGAGCCTCCAGTGGGATGTGATGACGTTGAGCAAAGTTCAGATCCATAAAACAGCTGGAAGCTCCGGAGTCAATCATGGCTCCCACAGGAAGGAGCTCCATGGAGGGGAGCCTCAGGTTGGCGGCCACTAGCAAAGGGTCCTTCCTGGAAGCTGATGTGGATGAAGTGGGTTCGAGGGACAATCCCAGGTGGTGAACCCTCTCTACACCTGGGAGGATCCGTTTCCCTGTGGGGTAGGTCGGCATCCCTTAGCAGGGCATTCCCGAGCAAAATGTCCATGGAGGCTGCAGTATAGGCAAAGACCCTCCCTCCTCCTGCGCTCCTTCTCTGTAGCGGTGAGCCGTGGTCGTACTCCTCCCAGCTGCATAGGTTCCTCAGTTGGCTGAGAGGGAACAGCCACAGGTAATGCTGCAGGAGCTGGTCGAGCAGGACGCGGCAGAGGCGGAGGGGCATTCTGACGAGCTTGTCTACGAGCAGAGAGGCGGCAGTCCAATCGGGTAGCTTGTGCAATCAACAAGCTCAGAGAATCAGGAGGCTCAGAGCGTGCCAATTCATTCAGCACGGCTTCAGAGAGCCCTGCCCGAAACTGAGCCTGCAAAGCACTATCATTCCATGTCAAGTCCTGAGCAAGCAAGCGGAAGTTGGTGGAGTACTCAGCTACAGTTCCTGTCCCTTGGCGAAGAGCCTGGATCTGATGTTCTGCAGACTCAGCCTTTACAGGATTCCCCCAGGTGGCTTGCATTTCTGCAATAAAGTCTTGCAGACTATTGAGGAGGGGGCTGTCCTGGTTCAGGTAAGGAGTAGCCCATTTGCTGGCAGGCCCAGAAAGCAAACTAATTATAAAAGCCACCTTATGGGAATCATCAGGAAAATCTTCCCTCCGGAGCTTAAAATGTAACTTGCAATTAGCAAGAAAACTGTCCAGCATCGTAGCGTCTCCCTGGAATTTATCAGGAAGGGAAGCAAAACATTTCCGTCGGCGTTCAGGAGCAGAAGGGTTCCCTTGATTCTGAAGAACAGCTACAGTCTCAGTCAATTGCTGCACCTGAGCAGAAAGCTGCAAATTCATCTGCAACATCTCGGCCAGAGCTTGTTCGCTTGCCATGATGCTGCTATCAGCCTAATTACAAGGCCAGTGGATATTCTGTCCGGGAAAGCAGCCAAAGGGCTGATAAGGCAGCTAGTTCTCAA
>NW_024805594.1:0-4449 GCF_019175285.1 Sceloporus undulatus
TTTTCTTTCTCACTGGAACTGTTTGAAATTGTGCCTTCAGTATCTCCCTTTTGAGAAAGTCCCATCCATCCTGAACTCTCTTATATTTTAGTATTTCTGACCACAGGATCACCCTCAATACTTCTCTAAGTTTACTGAAATCCACTCTCCTAAAGTCTAGAATGCGTGTCTGACTATGCCTGGCTTCTCCTTTCCTTTGTATAACAAACTCCAGGAGAATGTGGTCACTTCCACCTAAGGATCCCACTACTTGCACCCCATTAACCAAGTCATCTTTGTTGGTTAGGATCAGATCTAAAATAGCTGACCCCCTTGTTGCCTCTTCCACCTTTTGGACCATGAAATTGTCTTCCAGGTAAGTGAGGAATTTGCTAGACCTTGAGGATTTTGCTGAGTTTGACTGCCAGCAAATATCAGGATAGTTGAAGTCACTCATCACTACTACATCTCTCTTTTCTGACTGTGTGGTCATCTGTTCTAGAAAGGCATCATCCAATTCTTCAGTCTGACTTGGGGGTCTGTAGTAGACTCCCACCGTAACATTCTTGTTGTTTCCCTCCCCTTTAATTTTTATCCAGATGCTCTCCACCTGGCTTCCATGATTGATGTCCTGGATCTCTTCACTGGTGTAAATATCTCCGACATATAGTGCTATTCCTCCTCCTTTACTGTTTGGCCTTTTTCTCTTAAAAAGGTTATACCTCTCTATTTCCACATTCCAATTATGAGACTCATCCCACCAGGTTTCAGTGATGCCTATTATATCATATTTGCTTTGTTGTATTAGGAGTTTGAGTTCATCTTGCTTCTTTCCCATGCTCTGTGCATTAGTGTACATACATCAAACTTGCAAATGACTCCAAATTAGGAGGAGTAGCTAATACCCCCAGGGGGAGTAGGGATGCCATAACCCACCTGCAGGCAGGACAATCCCGCTTTTGGCGGTACTGGCCCGGTCCCGGTCCGGTTACCGCCAAAAGCGGGATTTGTCCCATCCGCAGCCACCCACCTCCTCCGCCCCCGCGCGCGCCCTCGTAATAGCTACGGCCGCTCATGCAGCCGGCCGGCCACCCACTTTCACCTCCTCCTCCTCTACCCCCGCACGCTCCTTCAGCATGGTTGCGCATGGCCACTCATGAGGCCCGGCTGGCTGGCCACCCACCTCCTCCTCTGCCTCCTCCTCCGTGACCGGCCAGTGAAAGCAAGCGTTCGGCCCACTTGCGTGCCTGGGCCCTGGCCGTGCGCCGACCTCCATAGAGAGCTCGTCCCCTTGAGGAGACGGAGCCTCAGAAGAGGAGGAGGCGGAGTGGAGGAGGACTCTGAGCCAGAGGGAGGGGAAAGGGTTCTTTGGTGCCAAATACAAAGAGGAAGAGGAGCAGGAGCAGCAGGAGAAGGGGAGGTGGGTGGCCATTTCAGGTCTCCCTTATTTATTTATTTATTCATTCATTCATTCAGGGCAGGCCTGTTTAAGAGAGTCGGTGTGGTTTGCATACATTTATTTTTTATTATTTTTTGCTATTTTTATTATTATTAATATCCAAGTTTCCCTTGTTTTTATTTTATTTTTTGCTATTTTTAGTTATTAATATCCAAGTTTCCCCTTTTTTATTTTATTTTTTGCTATTTTAGTTATTAATATCCAAGTTTCCCCTTTTTATTTTATTTGTTGCTTATTTTAGTATTATTAATATCCATTTCCCTTTTTTAATTTAATTTTTTGCTATTTCTAGTATTATTAATATCCAAGTTTTCCTTTTTATTTTATTTTTTGCTATTTTTTTAACATTGTTTTAACAATGATAATGAGGATGAGGATGAGGATGAGGATGGTGATATTGATATCAGCCAGCTTCTGAGGCCTGCGCTCACTGTTTCTGAAGCTGAGATGGTGTGACTATCCAAAATACATTTGGGTGCTTTGAATGCTAACAAGCCTGGCTTGCTTGGACAGTGCTAGTGATGATGATGAGGATGGTGATATTGATATCAATCAGCTTCTGAAGCATGTGCTCACTGTTTCTGAAGGCGAGACAGTGTCACCTTCCAAGGTGTATTTTTGGTGTATTTTTTGTGCTTTCCCTTGACCAAGTACACACTTCTGAGAAGTACCGTTGGTGGAAGAAACCTGAAACGGCAAATCCACTTCTTGTGAAACCACCTTGACATGTTCAATATGCATAGCCATGTTAAACCATGCTAAGTGTTAAACCCAAGAGGTTTAGTTATGGAATAAGCCTCTGAAATATGCAAGAGGCCATGTTAAGTAAAGCCATGTGAAAGGCTCAAATGTGCTGTTGTGTGTGTTTTGGAATGGAGGGGAGTGGTTTGGCCAGAAAGGGAAGTCCATTTCTGCCATCCTTCTAGGAATAATGCCAAAATGTCCTCCATTTTGATCATGCCTAAGAAATATGCATTTATATTAACATTTTTAAAAAAAATCATCCCATTTTTGTAAAAAACAAACAAACGTGTCCTACATTTGTCCCGGTTTGGAGGTCCTGACTTATGGCAACCCTAGGGGGGAGGCACATCCATTTTCTCTAGCAGTTGCTTCCTGCCACTCCATACTCCATCAGAGTTTATGTGAACCTTGTTTACCATTTTGTTGCCCTTTGACCATGTTTGGAGGGACCTCTTTGTGGAGCTCTTCACAGTCTAATGTCCTGGATAATTTTGTGTCAGTTGTCATCCCTGTTCCCTGCTTCTGACTTCATTTCATGTGTGGACAAGCATTACCCCCAGCACAAGTCCCAGCACTCCCTTGTGAGAATGAAGTTATTCTACTACTTCCAGATTTGAGTTCCTTCTGAGGGGGGAAAGTTTAGAAAGTGCAATGTCTGCCTTTCTTCAGCAAGTGTGTCTGAGTTATATATGTTCATACACACAACCCTAATGCCTATTACAAAGAGCTAAATTTTCATTCAGGAAGTCAAGGTAATGAATATATTCAGTTCCTAGTGAGAAGTTGTAGGGGGGTAGTGGTAAAGAAGCTGTTCTTAGGCAAAGCTGCATGGAGAACTGATGCAGGGGAGGCTGATAGTACATGCTGTAAGAAGAGAACCCATTAGGATACACAGTGCTAAAGAAATAATTAGCCAACTTTGTCGAAGTGAGCTAATTAAAGCCCCAGAGGAAAGGAGCACAATGCCTGCTGAAGGGAAACAGCATAATAGCACTCTGATTATTTCAGGAGGAAGGAATCTGCTGCCTTGGACTCTCCACTGCTGTGACTATGAAAGGAGTTTGTCTCAAGCAGCTTTGAGTGATGTAGAGGAGAAGGAGGTCCTTGAGGGGCAATATGTGTCCATCTATCTGTTTTTGTCTTCTTGTTTCTGTTATAAACTTTTAACACTCATTCCTCCCCAACAATTGTGTAGTTGTTATTTATATTTTCAGTGGCCAAAATGCATTTGCAAACTAAAAACCCCCACAGAGATCCACTTTTCAACCATTTCCATTTTCCTCCAGTCACTAACCCATCAGATAAGCAGGTTAAGAATCCTGTTTCTTAAGGCTCAAACAAGCAGTTAGGAATCCTATTTTTTCAAACTAATGGTTATGCGGTTGGTAGCTGCATCTCAGAATGCAAAGGACAGCACCAGCTTAAAGTAGGAAAAATTGACCTTTTCTATCCTTCCTTCCTTCCTTCCTTCCTTCCTTCCTCTCTACTGCCACCTCCTTTCTAATGATGGCTGAAGCAGTGGTAGATCCAAAAGCCTCTGGGTTCTTCAGCAGAAAAGACTAAATGCTTACTCTCGCAGTAGTCTGGAGAAACCAAAGTGGATGAGTTCAGCTCAAGGAGGCACAGTCAGCCCAGGCAATGTCCTTATGTCAGAGCCCTTATAAGTTTGTTCCTTTCAGAGGGCCCCCTATAAATAAATGTTTCACTGACTTTAGCTATAGTGGGGTAAAAGCCTCCACCTCTCCTCCCCCTGCCCCATTTAAAAATATGTTTGTTTTGGACCTGAGAGAGAATTTCAAAGTTTGCTTCTATAACAGAGTACTGTACACTTTCCGCAATTCCTGAACTTATAGGAAGCTATTGTGACCTAGGCAGCTTGGATCCAACTAAATTCTCATGTTTTGTGGGACTCCTGTTTGTTTGTTTGTCTATTTGTTTAAGAAGGAGGGAGAAAGGAGGGGATGAGCTCTGGGATATAGAGGCGTTCTGTCTTAGGTAGGGTTGCCATAAGTCAGGACCTCCAAACTGGGACAAATCATAGAATCATAGAATTGTAGAGTTGGAAGAGACCACTAGGGCCATCCAGTCCAACCCCCTGCCATGCAGGAAATCCAAATCAAAGCATCCCTGACAGATGGCCATCCAGCCTCTGTTTAAAGACCTCCAAGGAAGGAGACTCTATCACCCTCCGAGGGAGTACATTCCATTGTCGAACAGCCCTTACTGTCAGGAAGTTCCTCCTAATGTTGAGGTGGAATCTCTTTTCC
>NW_024805595.1:0-4448 GCF_019175285.1 Sceloporus undulatus
TGTGATGTAAGGTACCTTTAAGACACAGCCCTTAGTCATATCAGCTGTAGTGTATATATACTATTAAGAGGGTTGGAGAGGGTTTGATTGTTCTCTCTTCCTCATCTCACTCTCCTGGGACTGGCTGTGCTCAGTAGCCTAAGGATGAATAAACTTACTGCTCCTACATGAAGATTGGACTCTGTGTGGATTCTTATAAGATTGGATTCCAACAGCAGACATCACATGGTGTCAGAAGTAAAACCTTCCTGTACTGAAACTTGGACTTCGTATATTTCACAGGAAGAGTGCTTTAAAATATGGATTCACTGCGGCCTCCCCCTCCTCTAAATATGGAAGGTAACATGGCTCAGAATTGGAGAAAATGGGAACAGGCTTTTCAGTTATACATTACTGCTGCAGGATTTGACAAAGTAGCAAAGAAGCGGCAGATAGCTATCCTGCTGCATTGTGTGGGAGAAGAAGGAATTTCTGTGTATAACACCTTTGTTTTTGCTGATGAGAATCCAAAAGACATTTCAGAGGTTCTAGAACAGTTTAGAACCTACTTCTTGCCGAGAAAGAATGTTGTTTTTGAAAGATTTTGTTTCTGGAACCATATACAGAGTCCAGGAGTGAGAAATGAACAATTTATTGCTGAGCTTAAATTGAAAGCAGCCAGTTGTGAATTTGGGACTACAATTAATGACATGATAAGAGACAAAGTTGTTTTTAGTATAATGGAAGAAAGACTGAAAGAAAAGCTTTTAGAAGAAACAGACCTTACACTTGAGAAGGCTGTGGAAATATGCCGTGTTGATGAGATAACGAGAGCACAGCTGATAACTATGCAAACAACTTTTGAAGGAGTATGTGATTTACAGGAGGCTCATGGAGATATCGGAGGGACTGCAAACGGAGATAATGAAGGAATTGCAACTCAAGCTTTGGGAGTAAAAGACTTAAGAACTAGAGATAAATGGAAAAGTCAGAACAAGTGTGGCTGTTGTGGCACAATTCATGAACCTCGGAGATGCTTAGCATTTGGGAAAACTTGCAATAAGTGTGGCAAGAAAAACCATTATGCCAAGTTATGCAGGACAAAAATGGTTAATCCTGAAAATAGACAAACCAGACAACATATTCATGAGTTGTGTGTAAGTAACCTATTGATAGCAGAATTAGACAAAGAACTGAACAATACAGGGTGGTATGCTGATATTTCTATAAGAGACTATATAGTTAATTTTAAATTAGACACTGGGGCTGAAGCAAATGTGTTACCATTCAAAATATTTTCTAAGATACCTGGTACTAAGCCATTGATCAAGAGCAATGCAGTTCTTGTAGCATATGGTGGGACAAAAATACAACCAATGGGAATGGCTGAGTTTGAATGCAGTACAGCAAAAGGGGTGCATAAATTATTGTTTTATGTAACAGATTGCTCTACAATTCCATTACTAGGCAGACCAGCTTGTGAGAAGTTAGAGTTAGTTCGTCGGATAGATCTCATACACACAGCTGGGTCGTTAACACAAGAAAAATTAGTCAGCTTATATCCTGAGATTTTTCAAGGTTTGGGTGAGTTTCAAGGATGTCATCACATATACATTGATCCGACAGTTGCTCCTGTTGTCCAAGGATGTAGGGGAGTGCCTTTTGCAATATATGATAAATTAAAGGATACACTCAGTCAGATGGAAAATGCAGGAGTTATAACAAAAGTGATAGGACCTACAGATTGGGTGAGCAGTCTTGTTATCACAGAAAAAAAGAATGGCACGCTGCGTATATGTCTTGACCCTCGAGATTTAAACAAGGCAGTTAGAAGGCAACATTATACCATCCCAACAGTTGAAGAAATCCTGAGTCAGTTAGCTGGAAAAAAATTGTTTACGATCATAGATGAAAAAGATGGTTATTGGCAGGTAAAACTGGATAAAGCATCATCCAGATTATGTACATTTAATACGCCATGGGGAAGGTATTGTTTTAATCGCTTACCATTCGGGCTTAAATCTGCAAGTGAGGTTTTTCAACAAAAGAACCAGGAGACATTTGGACATATAAGAGGTGTACATATGATAGCAGATGATATGATTATAGCAGCAGAAACAGTGGAACAGCATGATGAAATTTTACACCAGGTTATGGAAACAGCACGTGCCAACAACATTAAATTTAATAAAGAAAAGATCCAGTTTAAGGTAAACTCTGTAAAATACATGGGTCACATAGTGACTGCTGAAGGAGTCAGACCAGATTCTGAGAAAGTTAAGGCTATCCAAGAAATGAAACCGCCCGAGGATAGACAGGGGGTCCTGAGATTTTTAGGGTCAGTACAATATTTGGCAAAGTATATTCCACAAGAGGCAGAGCTGACAGCCCCATTGAGAAATCTGTTAAAAAAGAATGTAGTTTTTCAGTGGATGCCAGAGCATCAAAAAGCCTTCGATGCTATCAAACAAAAGTTATGTAGCACACCTGTGCTTCAATATTTTGATGTGACAAAGCCAGTTGTAATTCAGGCAGATGCATCAAAAGATGGCTTAGGAGCATGTCTGCTTCAGGACAATAAGCCAGTTTCCTATGCCTCAAGGTCTCTTAATTCAGCAGAAAAAAATTATGCACAAATAGAGAAAGAATTGCTTGCAGTTGTATATGCGGTACAAAAGTTTCATCAATATGTGTTTGGTAAAACTGTGTTAGTTCAATCTGATCACAAGCCTTTAGAGTCAATCTGTAAAAAACCAATAGGCAGTGCCCCTGCTCGATTGCAACGAATGCTTTTGCAGCTTCAAAGGTATCAACTTAATATTGTATATACCCCTGGTAAACTTATGTATTTGGCTGATACCTTGTCAAGAGCCACTGTAGATCCTCCTTTTAGTGAAGAGCATTCCATGGGAGATGAGAAAGTAATACATGAGGTGAATGCTTTAGCAATGCATCCTGACAAAGTGTGTATAATACAAGAGGCAACAAAATGTGATCCCCAGCTTAAGATGGTTCAAACATACCTAGATCAAGGATGGCCACAATATATGAGAGATGTAAGTCCATTAGCAAAAGCCTTCTGGCCAGTTAAAGATCATGTTTGGTGCCAGGATGGAGTTCTTTTTATGGGAGAAAGAATGATTATTCCAACAAGTCAAAGACAAAATGTACTTACACAACTTCATGAGTCCCATCAAGGGATTCAAAGGACCAAAGAAAGAGCAAGGAAATTAATGTATTGGCCGGGTATGTCAAGAGATATTGAGATGGCTGTGGGGAGCTGTAGTGTTTGTGCATGTTTTGCTCCAAACAACCAAAAGGAACCACTCAAACCACATGATATCCCTGAAGTACCATGGGAAAAGGTGGGGATAGATATTTTTGAACAGGATAGTTGTCCATTTCTGTTGATAGTTGATTACTTTTCAAAATATCCAGAAATAATAAGTCTACCTGATAAAACTGCAAAAACTGTAATTTGTAGGCTTAAGTCTGTGTTTGCTCGCCATGGGATACCAAGAATAGTGGTGAGTGATAACATGCCATTTGCTAGTCAAGAATTTAAAACATTTGCTAAAGAATGGGGGTTTGAACAATGCTTTAGTAGCCCAGGATATGCACAATCTAATGGTATGGCAGAACGAGCAATTCAGTCTATCAAACAGCTTATGAACAAAGTAAAGAAGGCTGGTGGGGATTTACATCTAGCATTGTTGGAATATCGCAATACACCAGTCACAGGGTTGTCATATTCGCCCGCACAAATGTTGATGGGCAGGATGTTGAGAAGTAAACTTCCCATAACAACTGGTTTATTATGCCCTAAGATTCCTATTAATGTGCATCAGGATCTACAAAGAGTTCAACAAAGACAAAAACATTTTTATGATCGAACAGCTAGATCACTTCAACCATTACAAGAGGGAGATGCAGTTTGGATGCAATCTAATGACCACAAGGAAAGATGGCTTCCTGCCATAGTGATAGAAAGATGTAAACAACCACGGTCATACCAAATAAAAAACTCTTAATGGTAGGATATATCGGCGTAATAGACGCCAATTAAGAAAACGGATGCCAGAAATTATCAGAGACAGAAGTGTAAGACCAGATGCATTAACCAATGGATATGGTGGGGATACTCATTATTCTGAGAATAATGATGAGGTGCAAACATCAACAACAGATAGGCAACCAACATATATAACATCATATGGTAGACCAGTGTTTAGGCCAGAGAGATATACTCCTTGAAAATGCACCTTGGCCCTAAGGTGGCTTTTTATGATTTGTGTAAGTTAGGTCAATGAGAAATATTGTATTCTTTATATTTAGGTTTTCTACTTATGTTTTTAAAATTCTGTATACAATGTATTATTTTCTAAAGTGTATAATTGTTTTTATATTTCCATGAAAGGGAGATGTGATGTAAGGTACCTTTAAGACACAGCCCTTAGTCATATCAGCTG
>NW_024805596.1:0-4448 GCF_019175285.1 Sceloporus undulatus
GTCTCAAGCACATGGTCCCAAAATGGCTGCCAAGCAGCTCCTCTCCTCCTCTCTCTGGCCGTCTTTTTATAAGCAATGGGGAATTGTTGTTGTTATTATTATCATCCTTCTCATCATCATCCTGAGCCCTTAGTATCCACTGGGGGATGGTTCCAGGCCTTTCTTTGGAGGCTGCTTTGAAAGAGAGGCTGGATGGCCATCTCTTTCTGGGCTGCTTTGATGGAGAGTTCCTGCATGGCAGAAAGGGGTGGGACCAGATCCTTCTGAGGGTCCCTTCCAGCTTCTATGGTTCTGAGGAAGGGATCCAAGGACTATTATTACTGTTGTTGTTGTTGTTAGAAAAACACTCCAGATGCCAGATCGGTAATCCTAAAACTTTCCATTGAAGCGGAATGGGATTTAGCCCCAGGAGAAAACCAGCTCCCTTTGAAACGGATGGATTATTCCTTACCTGACTCTGGAGACCAGGGTTTGAATCCTGGCTCAGGCATAATAAGCGCAGCCTTGGGCAAGTCACACTCTCTCAGCCTCAGAGGAGGGCTGTGGCAACCCCATATGTGTGTGTGTATAGCCTCAGAGGAGGGACATGGCAACCCCATATGTATACATACATACATAAAGCCTCAGAGGGGGGCCCTTGGCCCCCTCCCTTCCTCCTCAAGCTTCTTTCTGGAAATCCCCAGAATCCTCCAGGGCCAGGGCTGTTTGGGTTGGTTGGGGGGTGATGGGAATTGTAGTCCTCCAAAAGTAAGAAGCACTTCCATTCCCATCATCCCCAGGCCATGCAGCCTGTCTGCGCCCTTGGCCCGCTCCCTTCCTCCTCAAGCTCCTTTCTGGAAATCCCCAGAATCCTCGAGGCCTCCAGGGCTGATGGGAATTGTAGTCCAAAGGGCGCCTGCAGCAAACCCATCATTCTTTTTCCCTCTGGTCCTGCAGCAGAAGCAGAGGGAATACATACATACATACATCTGCATTTATATTGTAAATAGGTTTTGTTGCCGAAGGGGCCTTTCAGGTGAGCCCTGGGAAGGGAGCCAGGGAGGTAGGGAGGGATCTCTGGGGATCGATCTTCCCATCTGTCTCCTCGCTGGATCGATCTCTGGAGCTGGATCGATCTCTCCCAAAGGGGCTGCAGTGCCCTGAGTAGCCACAAGAGGGCGCCCTTGGATTAGGAATGTTCTGTATCAGCCACTCCTGCGATTTCCCCATTGGCTCCCCGTTCCTGAGGGGGCGTGGCCTCCTTCCCTTCACCTGGACCTTCCTCTGCTCCGATTGGCTGGCTATTCCCAAGGGGCGTGGCCTCCCTCTTTGCAGGTGGAGCATTCTCATAATCATGTCAAAGATATTATTGGGAAACCATTCAAGAGGAAGGCCTTATGAGGATGATGGGAACTGGCCTCCAAGACCCTGAACACTGACATTCAAGTCACCAATAAAATTACATAAATGTATATAATATTGTGTGTGTGTGTGTGTGTGTGTGTGTGTGTATATAAACTCTGTGTATATGTATATACAGTATAACTATCTGTAATATTATGTATAAAGGCACATGACAACAAGACCGACATATATATATATATGTATATATATATATATATATATATATACAGACATACACACACACAGATACACACACATAAATTTAGAAGAGCCTTTTCTTTGGCACGATTTAATGCCCTCCCCTCAGCGGTTTTGGAAGGCAGGTTCAAGAAAATTCCCTTCCATGCACGGCTTTGTCCCTGCAACGAGGGAGACATTGAAACTCTTGAACATATATTCTTATATTGTCAATTCTATAAAGATACCCAACTTCAACTGATTACCCCTCTTTTGGGAAAATTCACAAGTTGTACAGATACCTCACTTGTTTGTAATGTTTTGAACTGTCAGATACCTAGCACTGTATACAAAGTAGCAAAATTTTGTTACATTGTATGTAAAATACGTCCTCTAATGAAGAGATGAAATTGAAATGTTAACTGAGACCGAGCTGTAGTGCAATCTAAAAGTTTTTACAATTAGAGCTTAATATTGGTTTTTATGATTGCTATTGTAATTGCTGGTCAATGACCGAATAAACTTTATTACATTGCTAAGAGGTCTGAACTGCAAAGTGTTGTTGTTGTTGTTGTTGTTGTGTACTTTCAAGTTGTTTCCAGCTTATGGCAACCCTAAGGCAACCCTATCCTGGGGTTTCCTTGGCATGATTTAGGAGCCTTTAGGACCAAAGGGCGGGGTATAAATACCGCAAACAAATAAAAAAATGATTTGTGTTTGCCATGGCCTTCCTTTGAGGCTAAGAGAGTGTGACTTGGCCAAGGTTACCCAGCGGGATTCATGGCGGAGCTGGGAATTGAACCCTGAGCTTCAGGGTTGTAGTCTAATACTCAAACCGCTAGGCCACACTGCCTCTTAAGTTTTATGTCACGTAATTAATAAAGGGAACTGTGTGGAAGTTGTAGAATATTTCTCAGCTGCTCGGCTTCACTCTACAAATCCCATGGACTCTCAGGAGGCTGTGGTCCAGATGCCCACATCCTCTAGGAGCACCACTGACGCTGATTGGCTGGCAGGGATGCAGGTTGCCATGGACACCCCTCTGAGGGATGGAAGGCTGTTGCTGCACTTGCCCACTGGATGGCACTTCATCCTGCTTTTGCTGGGCCTGGGACCCCAAATCCAGCTTGGGAGGAAATATCTTCATGGGGCAAACCCAAAGGCGTGACACATATTAGCCTAGCTTTCCAAGCTTCATCGGCCCTCCAAAACGCACTGCAGAAACAATCCAGGGTTTTAACCACACTGGCATAGTGCTAGGGAATGCTGGGAGCTGTAGTTCATTGTGGCACGACAGAGAAGGCTAAATATGGCCCCGTACAGACAGGACAAAACAAAGCTGCTTTGGGTCACTATGGAGGTATGCTGTTTAAATGTTGCATGCATCCTAAGAGTCCAGAAGCCGCGCCAAAGCCACAATCTAGCCTAAGGACTGGACCACAGCTTTGGCGCAGCTTCCGGACTCTTAGGACGCATGCATCATTTAAACAGCATACCTTCAAAGTGACCCGAAGCAGCTTTATTTTGGCAGTCTGTATGGGGCTGAACCCACAAAACTAGTTTCCAGGATTCCCTAGTATTGAGCCGGGGCGGTTAAAGTGGTCTCAAACGGAATTATTTCTGCAGTGTGTTTTGGATCATAGACTCCTTCATCTAAAGTAAAAAAATAGATACCATGGGGACTGCAACACCCATCACTTTGATTTCGTTGTGTAGTGGTTTGAGTGTTGGACTTGGGCGAGTCACACACTCTCAGCATCCGCTGAAGGCCATGGCAAACCTCCTCCGAACAAATATGTCCAAGAAACCCCCCCCCAAAAAAAGCTTCAAAGAACGAACGCACCCCCTCCAAGGTTTCACTGCCTTGAGCCTTGAAAAGAGGCAATTAAGAAATAAAATTGATGATGATGATGAGGATGAAGATGACGTTTGCATTTTGAATTCAGCTTTCAGCAAGAGGAGAAAGGGAGAAAATGGGACAAGGACAGAGAAATCGGGACATTTTCCAAGCAGCTGAAAAAGTGGAAGGGCAGAGGATTAATAGGGACTATCCTTTGCAGAGTATGCGCCTGTTCGTGGTGCTTAATGTTTGTGTTAATAATAATTAACGCAATGTTAATGTTAATAATAATGTGCCAGTAATAATTAACAGTGTTAATGTTAATAATGTCTGCTACAGAAACATTAAATACACAAACAGGAGCATGGCCTGCAACTGTCCCAGTATAATGCAGATTCTTTGCAGGCCAGAAGGGTCTCAGGGCCTTAAATTATTTTGCCTCCATGCAAATGGGATTTGGCGTGTTTCTGGAACAAATCCGAAGGGCTTGAGAACC
Organism: Sceloporus undulatus; assembly: GCF_019175285.1. Lineage (NCBI taxonomy): Eukaryota > Metazoa > Chordata > Lepidosauria > Squamata > Phrynosomatidae > Sceloporus > Sceloporus undulatus. Next base: position 3,897 of record NW_024805596.1, read on the forward strand.
TCACCCATGCCCAGACGGTGTCGAATCTTCATTTCATCCCAGACAAAAAGGAGAAGATGGATGTGTCCCGTCCCTAAGTTCCAGTCAACCCAGGGCCCTTGGTCCCCATCGCTCTCCCTCCAGCCAGCCTTCTTCAGATCCAGCCCCAACGGCTCTCCCTTTTCAGACTGATTCATGCACCTTCTTCTCTTTCACCCGGAATGCGTCATAAATTAATGGCAGTAAATGGAGTTCCCCCCAAGACTGGATTCGAATGTTAATCGGGGGTCTCCGCTTTCAGGACAGATCCATCGCACGGTCCCTTTGCTTCTTTGCAAAATCTCAACATCTTTTATGGAAAGCATGCACTGCCTATGACCTGGCTAGACTTGCCAGTGAAAGAAGCTCATTTTATGCTATGGCTGGTTTCAGTTTTGGACTAAGATTCCTCTGCATGATCAGAGTTTGAATCCATCCCAGGCTATGGAAATGCACTGGCTGACCATGGATAGTTCTCTCTCTCTCAGCCTTTGAGTCGTTTCCAACGTATCATGGGGTTTTCTTGGCACGAGA
>NW_024805597.1:0-4448 GCF_019175285.1 Sceloporus undulatus
CCTGCCGCCGTGGGGTGTCCTTGGGGCTTGAAGCCCCAAGGACACCCCTTTCCAGGCTGTGGGGAAGGGGCCTTTTGCCGCTTCCCCGCAGCCAGAAAAGCGGCGGATCAGGGCCTCATCGGCTGCTGTTCCAGCAGCTGAGGCCCCGATACACCGGGGAAAGGGGCAGGTACAGCCCGCCAATGATTCTATGATAAAACACACATATATGATGGAGAAAAACAAAATTACATTTTATTCATCTTTTATGTATGAAGATGTCCAGCCTTGAGATCAGCAGTGAGGGGTTAGATTGGGGCACCCCTCTTTCTTCCTCCCTTCCCCTACCCAAGTGTCATGTTCATGATTCCTTTTGAATAATTTGACAGGTACCACACCTTCAACCATGGCATACCCTTCAACTGACCTGATTTGGCAAGGAACAGCCCTGATTATTCCTCTGTTTTACCTCTTTTAAAATGTCTCCTCCTCCCACTCTTCCTTTTTGTTCTCACCTGACTTCAATTGCCTCTCATGCAGAGAACTGCAATGTATGTATGAGGGGGATGAGGGATCTCTGCACAAGCAAATGAATGAATGATTGGGAGAGAGGATTGAAGGAGGAGGAATAGCAAAAGCAGTAAACTTGAATGGGGAAGGGGAGAAAGAGAAGGGGGTATCCCAATCTAACTCCTCACCACTGATCTCATGGCTCCACATACAATGCAGTGGGAATACATAGTGAAAACACTCTAGGCTTGCCAGACCAGTCCTGCCAACAAGGAACTCTTCCTGCCCCTGGCCCCACATCAACATAGCTATGGAGCGTAGTCCATACACATTAGGAAATATCTGGAGTTTCCGCTCAAATCTGGTGTAAATCTCCACTTCTTTTCTCCAGGTTAAACCCCTGAGATTCTGGAAAGTCCCAGATTTGCTCCCAAAAATCACATATATTGTCTGGACAGCCTGCTGTGAAAAGGAGTTTAGACCGCTTTATTTGAGCCATGTAGACAAGCCTTTAGTTCATTAGAAAATAACCTTGAAACAGCAATGCAGGATAATTTCCTTTATTTGGCCTATGTAAAACAATGCAAACTAATTAATTTGCCAAGTAGATTTTAGGTTCCAGCTGGTTTTTATGTAAAAGAACAACAGAGAAGAGTTGGACCAGGCATTGAAGGCCATAGTCTTAGGATGCCCAGATCTTTGGGCCTGACTGTGAGTCTCAGGGCCTGGACCACCTTCTCCAGTTTTCATTGTAAGGGAAAGGAATCTCTGTGTGAGAGCAGTGCTTTGAAAACCTTCAAAGAAGGTTCCACTGTCAAGCACCTCTTACTGTCAGGAAGTTCCTCCTAATGCTGAGACAGAATATCTTTCCCTGTAGTTTGAATGCATTGTTCTGAAGTAACAGAGTCTGGAGTAACAAACACTTGAGGCAAAGCACAAAAATCAGTGTGTATAGAGCCATTGTACTGTCTATTCTCCTTTATGGGTCTGAAACATGGGTCACCTATCACCAACACCTACAACTCCTCGAACGCTTTCATCAGCGCTGTTTACGCACAATTCTAAATATACACCGGATCGACTATGTGACGAATGTTGCTGTCCTTGAGCAACCAGGGATCACCAGCATTGAGGCCATGCTATTGAGAACGCAGCTGCACTGGGCAGGACACATTTCTAGGATGAAGGACCATCGCCTCCCCAAAATAATACTCTACGGTGAACTCACTACAGGTCAGCGTAAGAGAGGTGCCCCAAAGAAGAGATACAAGGACTCCCTGAAACAACACCTCAGGCTTGGCCAAATTGATCACCAACAATGGTCCACCCTGGCCCACATTGGGAGGCATGGAGATGCACTATCTACAATGCTGCAGCCTTTTTTGAAAACTCATGCCGAACGAATCTCGAAGAGAAACGACAGCACAGAAAGAACCACAACTTGGAAACATCACCCAAGGAGACATTCTGCTGTGCTTTCTACAACCGGACTTGTTTATCTCAGATCGGCCTTTTTAGTCATCAACGTGCTTGTAGAAAGCATGGGATGAGTCCTTCCTGAATCTTCGTTTGCAAAGAAAAGCCAGAGAGAGAGGATCTTCTTCTCTGGAGCTGCAGAAAACAAGCTTGCTCCATCCTCAATATGACATTCTTTCAAATGTTTAAACAGGGTATCATATCACCTCTTCTCTTCCCCAGGATAAACACCCCCAACTCTGTAAGTTGCTCTTTATAGGGCATGGTTGCCAGACTGTTCACCATTTTGGTCGCCTTCCTCTGGACACACTCTAGCTTTTCCACATCCTTCTTGAATTGTGATGCCCAGAACTAGACAGAGTATTCCAGGTGAATAACATAGGTGGTGTACAGACCACCCCTTTAGGGCGGCCTACACCCGCCCCTTTCCCCAACGGATTGGAGCCTCAGTTGCCACAGTGGCAGCCCTGAGGCCCCAATCCACCACTTTTCCAGGCTGCGGGGAAGCGGCAAAAGGCTGCTTCCCCGCAGCCTGGAAAGGAGTATCCTTGGGGCTTCATGCCCCAAGGACACCCCAACAGCGATGGGGAACAAGAGAAAGAGATCGCTTGGCCCCTTTCTCCTTTGTGTCGCTGCTGCAGCCATGTAAAGACCGCGCCAGCAACACAAACAAAGGAAGGAGCTCCGTTTCCGAGCTCCTTCTGGCACTGCTGAAAAGGTGCCACAGGCGCCCTTCAGCAGCGCCAAGACATCAGGTCTGCGCCGCCCCTTTTGGAGGTCATTGGCAGTCTCCAAGCCAAGTATTAACCAGGGTTAACCCTGCTTAGTTTCCTAGATCAGATGGAATCTGGTGCCTTTAGGGTATTTAGGCATACCCTCCAACATTTCACCAGGACACATGTGGTCAAGAAACATCAGAGTATGGTCAAAGTAGCAAGCATTATTAATGGGGAAGTAACCATATGCAACCTCAGGATCATGTCACAATTACAATGCCAGACAGAGACATTTTGCTGCCTAAAACAGCATAGCTGTAAACTGCAACACCTTTTCCCTAGACAACTGAAGGCACAGAAATGCCAGAGTCAGCCAGGTTATAATGGCACATGAAACAGAAAATCCCCTAAGCATCTCTACCCACTCCAGAAGCAACAATCATAACAGATCAAATCACTAACCATTTGCTTCCCATTTGTAGCAAATGAATACAAATGGGTACCCAATTTTAAAAATGGCAGGCAATCACTTCACTCTGCCTAATGGTAAAGCTGGTTCTGAACAGCTATATCTTTTACACCATGGACAGGAAAACAGCAGGGGAATAATTTTGAGTGAAAAAACTATCAGTGGGGAAATGATTAAACACCCCTTCTTTCACTGCTTTCACTACTCCACCATAACCTCCAACGTTTCACAGATTAAGACAGAAATGTGTGTGGCCAAACAACAGGAGACTGTGATCAAGATGGCAAATGTTATTAATGAGGAAGAACACAGAAGGTAAGAGAGGCTGAAGCAGTTTGCTTTTGCCTAAGCCAACCAGGAAGGATGAGAATCAGTTCCTGCCTCTCTTCCCACATTTGCTGAGTTGAGTGCAAGCTGCATTTGTGGTTTACACTCATTTTGCAGCAATTGAAGTAACCTGGGAACAAAGGGGGAAATGGAAGTAGGAGAAAAAAACTAGGACATTTTAAACTCAGGTGAAAAAGTGGAATGACAGAGAAATAATCAGGGCTGTTCTTTGCCAAATCAGGACAGTTGAAGGGTAGGCCATGTTGTGGTACCAAGGTCTCAACTACCAAGAAATCCAAAAGGAATCCAGCCATTGTGCCACATGCAGGCAGAGAGACAAAAAGATACACAAAGGAAAAAGTCAAACATTCTTTCTAGCCGTGACATCACTGTAACCAAATCTTCTCTCTCAGCAATGTACAGTGTAAGCTACATAAATTGCTCATTCATTTCCACTGAGTTTTGGCACATGTGTGTTGGCCTGGAAAAGCAGAAGGAACTGGAAATATCCAATAAAACCTAATATAAAGGAGACTAGCTTTCCCCAACCCAGTGGCATCTGGCTGTTTAGTACTACAACTCCATTATGCCAGACCATGAGCTATGATAGTGGGGCTAATGGGTGTTGTAATCTAAAATCTCTGGAGACCATCAGGTTAGGGAAACCTGACAGAATGTGTGAGGGAGGGAGGGAGGGAGGGAGATGGACACACAAACATACATGCACACACATATATATTTAACTTACTAGACAGTGGCTGCATCTGCACTGCAGAATTAATGCAGTTTCAACTACCATGGCTCAATGCTATGGAATCCTGGGATTTATTATTATTATTATTATTATTATTATTATTATTATTTGTATCCTCTTTTTGCAGGATTGGGACTCAGCGGTACAATTAAAAACATTTTTAAAAAATTAAATTAAATTAAAATTATTATTATTATTATTATTATTATTATTATTA
>NW_024805598.1:0-657 GCF_019175285.1 Sceloporus undulatus
GGAAACCCTGGATATGTGTGTGTGTGTGTGTGTGTGTGTGTGTGTGTGTCATTGAACACCATTTGTAACGGAGGAGAGGGAGGATGCACAGCAATCAGGGGGGGGGGGAATAGAGCCTTTCCATCTCTCTTTCCCAAACGGAATCTGCCTTCTCCTCCAACCCTGGAAAGAGAAGCTTTGGGAAGAGTGCTCCCATCCCATAGTTCCTCTGGAAGCAGCTTTCCCTAAATTCACTTTGCCTGCAGCCTCCCCCAGCCTGGGGTCTTTTTCCAAGGCAGCAGAAGTGCTTTGGGGAGGCAGTTTTCTCTCCCTCAACCATCCTTCCCCACGAATTGCAGGACTCGGCACTTTAAGTGCCTCCTCATTGGCTCTTTTATAACAAACCACGAAATTTAAAAGATGTTATGATGATGTTGCTTTGATTGACAGCCCCAAAATGGTGAGTGGGAACGAAATAAGGCTAAAACCGGTTTATATATACACCGTTTTATTTGAATAGGAATGAAAGAGGATCACTTAAAGCGAATCAGTTGGTAAATGAGAACGAAGAAAAAAAAGCGATTCAGAACGCAGGATAAGACCAGGGTTATTTTGAATCGATTTAACAGATACCGGTGTATTTTAAAGCGTTGTAAATCGCAAGTGGGAACACCCCCC
>NW_024805598.1:757-4447 GCF_019175285.1 Sceloporus undulatus
TATGATGATGTTGCTTTGATTGACAGCCCCAAAATGGTGAGTGGGAACGAAATAAGGCTAAAACCGGTTTATATATACACCGTTTTATTTGAATAGGAATGAAAGAGGATCACTTAAAGCGAATCAGTTGGTAAATGAGAACGAAGAAAAAAAAGCGATTCAGAACGCAGGATAAGACCAGGGTTATTTTGAATCGATTTAACAGATACCGGTGTATTTTAAAGCGTTGTAAATCGCAAGTGGGAACACCCCCACACTCTCCTCTGCTTAGTTCCTGGAAATTCATAGCTCTGACATCCTTATTAGAATCCATCCATCTAGCATGCAGACTTCCTCTCTTTCTGGTTCCCTCCATCTTTCCTAGCATTGGCGGGATACACACCGCCATTTAGTACGTATACAATACGTACTAGGGTTAGGAAGGGGCGGTTCTTCCGCACCCCCCTAACCCTAGTACGTATTGTATACGTACAAGATGGCGGCGCCCCTTCTACATGGGCGCCGCCATCTTTACGTACTGGACGCACAGCGTCCAGATGTGTCGCGCCGCTTGTGACATAGCGAGCGCGCCCCTGGCGCCTCGCTATGTCGCAAACGCGACTTTAAAAGAAGCTCCATTTTGGAGCTTCTTTTTCGGTCCGTGCGGGAGTCGGGCCGTGTGAAGGCTCCGGCTCCCCCGCGGACCTACTGGCGGTGGCGGCAGACCGCCGCAAAGCGGCGGTCTGTACCCCGCAACTATTGTTTTTTCCCCCAGTGAGTTATGCCTTCACATGATGTGTGCAAAGTATGACAGCCTCAGTTTTGTCATCTTGGCTGTCATAGAGATTTCTGGTTTAATCTGTTCTAGGTTCTATTTATACTCTTGTTTAATTATGTCTTTACTAAAATAAGATTTTAAATTTATTCCCTGTCTTTTATTGCCCTTTCATCTCAGTCCTCATATGTCCAAGAAGTGGCTTTTGCCTGCACTGAAATCTTTCAGTACCATCTTAACTAACAACAGAGTAACGTCTCAGACAGAATATAGGCCTGTGACTCTATCATCACCATTGTTTTTCTCCCGCATGATTTTTACAATCTTTGCCTGATGGCAAAGCCAGTGATGCTTTTGAAAAGTCTATGATGTATTTCCTGCATTTTGGTTGGCCAATAATGGTATTGCTTTTCTGTGGATTTCAGATTTTGTGCTACAGTGGACCCTCAATTTACGCAGGGGATCCATTTTGGACACCCCCCCACCCCCACCCACGTAAAAGAAAGACAGCCCATTCATTTAATGGGGCCTCACCATCCACGTGACATCAAATCTGCATATGGTGAGCCTGTGTATGGCCCGGGCACACTGTATTTAGTTACAGTACTAAATACCAGCAAGCCTCATTAAATAGAAAGTATTATAAAGGAAGGAACTGCCTGGTAAGTGGGAAGAAATGTCATGGAATGCTAGCCTGTGCTAGAGTGATGGAAGCTGGGAACTTAGGGGCAGTACAGACAGGCAGCTAAACACCGACCCTGTATGCCCCGGGTTGGTCCCGCAGCAGCCGTACGCTTTGGCATTGACCCAATCTCTATAAGAAGCTGCTCTGAGCAGCTTCTTTGAAGAAGTGTCACAGGTACGCTCATGCACCATGATGACGCCCCTTCCGGCCAGCGCCGTTTGGGATCTGCACCGCATGTGCCCCCCCCAATATGGACAGGCATGCACCAAGACAGCACTTTATGCCGGCAGAAGGGCTTTGAGCATGTGCACGGTCAGCCCTATTTGAACCCTAGTTTAGGCTTAGGCCAGCATAAAGTACCAGTCTGCATTGGCCCTTAGAGATCATACACATGATGTTTTTAGTGTGACTATGTGAATAATCATTCCAGGTTTGTTCTTCACATTATGGAACTGCAACTATGCACATCTCTACAAGTTCAATTGCCCACACGTTTCAGCACTTGAATAAAGGAGTTGATGTGTGAATGTATTCAAATCACATTGAAGGCATGCAGAGTTATATCCTGGTTTATTTCGGGTCTATTGGTTATTCACACAGCCAAGAATGTGACTGTTTTAGAAAAACTCAGAAAAAATTCTGACATGGATTATCCATGGTTAAGTGGATTTTTGGCAGTCCCCCCCCCCCCTAAAAAAAACCCCTTAACTGAATGCATTCAAAATGCATGTGAACAATAGTGATTCAACCCAGATTCTACCTGGATTATTTTTGACACCTGAATAACAGTGTGGCTTCTGGTGGCTCCAGGAGGCTTCCCTACAAAAGTAGTCTGAATCATGGGACCCTGCTGAACAGAAAGAAGGACCCAGGCTAATCTCTGTTTGTTTGTGGGGTCCAAGTTCATCAAGTCAGCCCAGATTCTTAGCCTCCAGGCTCTGCCATGCAGTTTACTTCAAACCCTCTATGGAGTGTGTCTTTGCATGTCTGAGTAGGATTCCACTTTCACTTGAATGAATCTAACCTAATTATGCCAGCCCCAGATGGTGTGTTTAAAATGTTCCTGGTAATCCTGGCTGTTTTAGTGTGAACAGCAGCTTTGCTCACAGCAGTAGACCAAAGGCAGAAGATGTGAGCATTAGAGGTTCTGGCAGGGGGTGGTAGTGGTGGCTAATACAAAGAATAAGCTCTGTTTTATTTTATTATGCAGAATTATTCTGAAGAGGGGTCAATCTCTGGAGATGCCATGAATAGGGGTAGCCACACAGAGCAGTTAGCGTGCATTCATATTGCACAAATACAAACACAAATATCTTTCACTCTCATGCCATACATTTCCCAAACCACTCATTGCAGGGAGAGGAGGGGAGGGAACAGGGGAGTTGCAACCCTGGAAAGGCCTTCACGTTTACTTGTAGATTAAGTCAAGGGATTAGAAAGAGTGGGAAAAGCATGATACCCAATGGGTAATACATATTCAGGAGATACGTGTTGCTAAACTAAGTACCAAAAGAGAAAAAGAATATTTCTGGAAACCTGTGAGTGAAATGAACCCATGGAAATTCAGATTACATGACATATTCTTTTGAAGTGTTATGGAGTGGCAATAGGTGCAGCAAAAAATTCCTTCTATGCTGCACGTATTGCATCTGTGGAGTCACGTCCAGCAGAGCTGTTCAGGGTGGTGAGGGAGCTGACTCAGCTTCCTCCCACTCTTATTATTATTATTATTATTATTATTATTATTATTATTATTATTAACCTTTATTTATAAAGTGCTGTAAATTTACTGTACATACAATCTTTTAATTAGGCGGTTCCCTGCCCTCAGGCTTACAATTTAAAAAGACACGACACAAAAGGAGAAGGGAGTGGTGGTTGGGAAGAGGATGAGGGCCAGCTGTTCTTCTCTACCTCCAAGGCCTGGACCAAGCCAGATGGACTGGAGGGAGGGCTTGGCTTCTTAATGGATGGGTAAACTTCTTCCAGTGAGGCCTATTGGAGTTAGCCTGCCTCTCTGGTAGGATAATACATATAAAATACATAGCAATACAGGAAATGATTCAATAAAACAGGCAACAAAAGAACATCAAATAGCAAGTGACAGTTATGTAATGCCTGGGAACGCTTCTCTGAACAGGATGGTCTTCAACTCCGTTTTGAAGCTGGTTAAAGAAGTGATGGCTCTTGCTCGCGGGGGAAGAAGGTTCCAGGAGTGAGGGGCAGCGAGTGAAAAGGGGCGAATCCGAGA
>NW_024805599.1:0-4446 GCF_019175285.1 Sceloporus undulatus
CCATGGGGCTGGCCTCCGGCCTCCAAAGGCCAGTGCTGGGCGGGCTCGTGCCGGCCCATGGAACCGGCCTCTGGCCTCCTCCGAGGCTTTGGAGAGCCGGCGTTGGTCGCGTGCGCGCCGGCCCATAAAGTTTCCCTCCGGCCTCCTCATACGGGGCGTATAAGATGACCCCCAATTTTTCAGAAGATTTAAAGGGGTTCAAAAGTCGTCTTATAGGCCGGAAAATACGGTACATAAAAATGCACTGACTAGCTTGAAGCGAGTTTTATATCTTATATGGGGTGTTCCTTTTCAAGACTGAAACTAAAGATACATTCACCTTCAGTGATAGCTAAAATGTTCTTGGTCTGGTTTTTCTTTATTTAAATGGTTACAAACTAATCAAATTGGAAAGAGTTTTTAAAGTTTGCATGGCTAAATTGATAGTTTTGTAGAAATGGGACAGCTAAGTGTTGGTAAGGGGTCACCTCATTAAATTCATGCCAGCCATGAGTATGTGGTAGGATTGTGTTCTATGTGGCATTTGAATATCTGAATACTATTTTAATTGACACAGTGATGCCTAACTTAAATTATGGGTATGGTGCATTAACTTTAGAGGTGTGGTGATGATGATGATGATGATGTAGTAGTAATAGTGAGAGCTTCAGTAGATACTTTATCTTAACGGTTTTTGTACTTTGAAATGGATGCCTCAGCCGATTCTAAATCTCTTCAGTACCACCGCCACTACCACCAAAAAAGAGAGGGAAAGCTATGATTCTTTGGATTATAATGTGCATGTCTGTAGTCCCTTGAGAATCAGGTATTTATCATATTATCCTAAATAGAAGATAAACTGGTGACCAGGTGTTCTTTCACACTAAACAGTTGTAGCACTGTGATTCTAGTCTGTATCTGTTCCCATTGCTTCATCCTGTATAATCCTGGAATTTGTAGTCTGGTGAGATACTATAACTTTGACAGATATAGTGGAATATTACCTCTATTACTGTGTGACAGGCTCCTGTATATGTTATATAATTTCTCAGGTGATAAGAGAATGGACAGTAGAAGTATAAACAACCTTTTTTACATCTCTGTGTTATCTTGTGTCAGAAGTCTATGTTTACAAGGTATGTGGTGTGGTTAGAAAAGAAAAGATGTGCATGAATTGAGCTAGTGCATTTCCCCCCCCCCAAAAAATGAAAAATGTGCATGAATTCAGCCAGTGCAAAATATGTACATTAGAAGAAGCATACAACAATGTGTACCGTTATGGAGAAGCACAAAAATATGCCAAAATGTCTGTGGAGGGGGGCATGCTCACATCCAGTATGAAAAAAAATTAGAATGACAATGCTCATGTGAAACTGAGGAATTTCGTAAGAATAAATACTGACAGATTTTCAGATTTCTTCCTTCTGATACTCTCCAGCAATAGAGTTGCAGTCAAAAGGTCATAGAATCATAGAGTTGGGAGAGACCACAAGGACCATCCAGTCCAACCCTCTGCCATGCAGGAAATCACAATCAAAGCATCCCCGACATTTGGACAGAAGGTGTTGTAATAGATAATAATAGAGTTTATCAATATACAATATATTCTGTATATTGTACCATATAAGCACAGAATATGATACTAGATTACAAATTCAGCATTCTGTTTATTATTTTTAATTCTGTAATAAGTTATATTGATTTTATTCACACTTGCCTTACAGCATTTGCTCTGAGATGCTGTGGTAATGAGCACAAAATTATCAGATATTTTCTGTGTAGATTGCTTTGTGGAAGAGGTATGCATACTGAGTAATTTTGTAGAACTGCACAGTTGGAAGGTACCACAAGAGTAATCTATTCCAGCCTACCCAATCTCTGAGATTATATTTAGAAGTTTCTTTAGTATGCTTGGATGGAGTTTATCTGGCCCTGGAGGTGTGAACCCTTTTAGAATAGCTAGATGTTGAGAGCCAGCATGGTGCAGTAGTTTGAGCTCTGGAGTATAACTCTGTAGCCCAGGGTTTGAAACCCACCTTGGCCATGTAAACCCACTTTCAGCCTCAGATAAGAACAAAGGCAAACCTCCTCTGAACAAATCTTGCCAATGAACTCTTAATTAACTTGTTGTGCAGGGAATCATTACCCTGCTAATTCCTATAGATTTCTGAGCAGTCTTTCTCTGTGTTGGGGCAAAGAGGATTTGAGCAGTTCTTCTTTCTCTCTGTCACCCATTAACATTTCACATTAATTAATTAAATTAATTGATTTTTTTTATGCTGCTTTTTCCCAACCTGGGATGTTAAAACTAAGTGATAATAATATTCAAAACTGGAGAAGACATAAAGTGACATTAATTCCATGATTGGTAGTTGTGCTAATAGGGGCCTGGCTGTTGCCCTGCTTCCTTTGTCTTGTCTGTCAAGTACAGTGTTTGGATAGTGCTCATATTTGCATGGAACCATGTTCCTTTGGATCATTTATGGCCTCCTTTGGGTAATTTATGACTCATTTATGACTTCATTGACACATCAGGTGGCGGCTTCCATGTATGAAGTAGCCACTGTAGATCAAACAGCACCAGTCATCTCCAGGGCACTAATCTTCAAGTTAAGCCATTGATATATTCATGTGCAAGATACTAAGTGTTCTGTTTAAATTAACATTGTGCAGTTCTCTGAAGGATTTCTTTTAAAAGTGCAAAATGTTAAGCTGGAAAGAAGGCAGATAAATAACATTTCTTTTAAAGGCGTTCAGGACAGAAACATCACTGACTAAGGCTGGGAGCAACTGTTTCAGCACACAATAGCCAAAGGGACAAATCACTTAATTTAATTTATCCCTAATATATTAACAGGGATCCTGCATTCTCACTGATACACAATTTTTCTTTGCCTGCTCTAGTGTTTCCCCTTCTGTGAAATGAGGGAATGATAAGTTTCCAGGAAACTATGTGAAAATGAAAATAATGCAGTAGAGATATGGTGCTGGGGGAAATTGGTGGTCCACCACAGCAGATAGCTTGAGAAATACAATGGGACCTCAAGGGAGTGAACAGGCAGGCCCAGCTCCATCAGGGCTAGCCGGAAGAAGAAGAGCCCTCCCTCCAGTCCATCTGCCTTGGTCCAAGCCTCAGAGGGAGAGAAGAACCACTGGACCTCATCCCCTTTCCCACCACCATTCCCTTCTCCTTTTGTTTCGTGTCTTTTAGATTGTAAGCCTGAGGGCAGGGAACTGTCAAATTAAAAATAATAATTGTAAGGCGCTCTGAGAGCCATTAGGGCTGCAGGGCAGGGTATAAATACCATCAATCAATCAATCAATCAATCAGTCTGTGGATTTGAGCTAGTGACCATGTGCATGTTGCACTGCCATTAAGGACAACAGGACTTGAGGTCCCATGTTTCTTTGTATCTTCATGAGGGGTCCGGAATGGATGTCCCATGGATATGGAGATCTGACTGTGCTAGAACAGGGAACCTAGGCGGGTTACAGACCGCCATAAGGGATGTCCTTAGGATGTCCCATTTTGAAAAAGGGGTGTCTCTTCCAGACGCCCCTACTGCTATTACGGACAGAGTCCGTAACAAATGGCGGCGGCCTTTCCACACGACCGCTGCCATATTGACGTAGCGGACGCTGTGCATCCGCACATCGCGCCCTGGTAGTGATGCCGCAAGTGCGCGACTAGTGCCTCGTGATGTCTTTTCCGGGGCCCAGGAAGGAGCGCGATTTCCGCGCTCCTTCCTTGGAGCGTCTGGGAGCCGCGCGGTTTGGCCGCTGCAGCTCCCGGATGCTGCAAGCGGCGGCGGTGGGGGACTGCCACATTTTGGTGGTCTGTAACCCACCCCAGCTACATTTTGAAATGTAGCATGGCTCCTAGAGAATGATATCAGTTTGCCTTTCTGAAGTAGACACAGTAAATTATTTTGCATCAGAATTGAAATTTGCTATACTTAACATGTTTCCACCTCCACAGATTATCGTCATGTTCTGAGATAGTGATAAAGAGCTAATAGTCATGAAACAGAGGCAACTACTTTTATAAAGTATATGGCATGTTGCGCAGACAGGCTATTTTTAAGCAAATTGTATTATAATGTCCTAGAATTATAGGGCATTTGCTTTCCACAAGGAAGCATTGTGAGAAGAAAAATAACAGTCTGAAAGGTACCTCTTACATTGTTTTTCGTACTGTTGAAGTTAAGTCTATTTCCTTTGAATTCAGTAGGACTTGTGCAGGGGAAATTGTTTCTGTTAGGTCGTGTGATGAGCATGCACTTGAATTTTTCTGGGAATCTGATTTTAAAGAACTTCCCAACTCCTTTCAACATTCTCTCAGTATAAAAATGTAATTTGGGGATTTGGCGTGATATCTTGGGTTCGGCTGGTAATTGGTTGACCGGCCGAACCCAAAGGATGCTCAACAATGGCTCCTTTTCATCCTGGAGAGAAGTGACCAGTGGG
>NW_024805600.1:0-4445 GCF_019175285.1 Sceloporus undulatus
CCTGTAACCGGCCCTTTCCCCGCCAGATCGGGGCCTCAGCTGGCACAGCGGTAGCCTCTGAGGCCCCGGATCAGCTGCTTTCCAAGCTGTGGGGAAGCGGCTAAAGGAAAAGGGGTGTCCTTGGAGCTTCAAGCCCCAAGGACACCCTAGTGCAGCCCCAGTACATCACTTCTGCGCCACCCCATTTGTAGGCGCCGCAGTCGTGACATAGCAATGGTGGCCCCCGTGTGGAATGGGCGCCACCATTTTGTGCGCGCTCCGTGCGTGCTAGGGTTAGGGGCGTGTGGAAGCAACGCCGCTTCCTAACCCTAGCACGCTCTTGTGCAACCCTAGCACGTGCAGAGCGCGTACTTTGTGTGCGTTTGTAATGCGCCAAGGTATAACAATTCACAATTGTGTTGTTAATTTACAATTGTGTTGTTAATTCACAATTAACAATTCACAAGTAATAGACTAACACTACAAAAAACCTGACCTTTGTTTGTTGGTCTTTTTAAAAAGGAAAGAGCAAAGCAATGCCAGGGCTCAGGAAAGACCTGAGTCCATCTAGAACCAAACATTACACTCCACCTAATAAGGCTGCATCCAAACTGCAGAAATAATCCAGACTGATTGCTTTAACTGCCCTGGCTCAATGCTACAGGATTTGGGAACTGTAAACAAAAGAGAGATAGGAACAAACTAAGAATTATGAATTCAACAGAGCAACAGTTTGTGCAGAAAGATAAAGAAAAATAATTACAATGACCAGTGCAGAGAAATAGAAGACAACAACAATAATGGAAGAATAAGAGATTATTTCACAAGATCCAGAAAACCAAAGGAATATTCAAGCCAAGGTCTGGGATGCTTTATGACAATAAAAATAGCATAATTCAAGGTCAGGAAGGAATAAAAAGATGTTGGATGCAATACACAGATGAATTATACAAGAGAGACAAAATTGACCTCTTTTCTGAGATTGTTCTTCACCCAAGAGGGGAAAGTGATCATCAACCTGTATGTGTGAATTTATGCAGTAGTTTGGATCTGAGATCAAGGAGTAGGGCTGATCGATGTTTCATGAGGTGTGTCCAAAAGGTAGGCTTAGATGGGCCAGTGTTGATAATCTTGCAATATCAGATAGGCTTAGAACAGGGAAAGTGGAAAACTGGGCCAATACAATTCGGTCACCTACAGCAGACTGGTTATCAGTTTCTAATGCATTTACAAATGTGTGTCATATGCTGAAGAATTATCTATCAACCAAACCCTCTGTGAAAAACTACCAGAGAGGCAAATCACCTTGGTTTGACACTGAATGTAGAATGCTGAAAAAGAAATTAAAGTCAGCTTTGAGAGCTGCTCAGAGGTGTTCCTCTTCTCATATACAAACCCCATCAGGGCTAGCCTCAAGAAGAGCCCTCCCTCCATGGCATCTGCCTCCATCTGGCTTGGAGGGAATGAAAGGGCAGGCTCAACTCCATCAGGCCCTGCCTTGATTAAGAAGCAGAGCCCTCCAGTCCACCTGCCTTGGTCCAGGCCTCAGAGGGAGAGAAGAAATGCTGGGCCTGATCCCCTTCTCCACCACCATTCCCTTCTCCTTTTGCATCATGACTTTTTAAGACTGAGGGCAGGGAACCGTCTAATTAAAAAGATTGTATGTACGGCGCTGTGTAAATTTACAGCGCTATATAAATAAAGCTTAATAATAATAATAATAATAATAATATGTTGTTGTTCCTTAGGAAGTAATATAAAAAACTCATAAAACTAAAGAAAAAAATCCATGCTATTATAATTTGGGCTGGGCTCGAGATAGCAGTAAAGAGTCATAATTCGGCTATATTTTGGCATTCTGCTACAGGAATTTTAAAGAAAAGACTATTTTCATCTGATATCCCTATCTCAGCCAAGGTTTGGGAGGATTATTTTCAAGGGTTATTTGCTTTAAATGAACCTGCTGAGAAACAGCACTCAGATGAGGATCCTTTTTGTACTGAAACCCTCTCCCCCTGGCCACCACTCTCAGAAGACGAGATACAGTCTATTATTAAGGGCCTTAAAGATAACAAAGCACCGGGGGGGGGGGGTGATTTTTTACCAGCTGAATTATACAAAAAGTATATCGACTGGTGGGTTTCTATGCATAGAAACAATACCTGTCAGATCCCTATCGGATGGAAGTTGGCAATAGTAGTTCCCATGTGTAAAAAAGGGAACAATAAGGAGCCCAGTAATTACAGGCCTGTTAGTCTAATACTGTATATATTGTTGCCAAAATTTACTCCTGATTCCTTTTGAACAGACTTGAAAACTGGGTAACTGAAAAAAGGTATTTTAATAGAAGAACAAGCAGGCTTTAGACAAAATAGATCCACCACTGATAACTGTTTCATTTTGAATCACATGATTGCCAAATATGCCAGCAAAGGGAAACATCTGTATGCTTCTTTTATCAATCTTTCTACAGCTTTTGATATGGTGAACAGAGAAATACTATGGAACAATTTGATCGCCCATAAAATTGAATTAAGATTGTTGGTATTGATTAAAGCCTTATATACAGGCAAATATCTGAGAGTGTGACTTGGGATAAATGGTGCTATGACAAATAGGACTGATACACAAAAAGGGTAAGACAAGGGTGTTTATTAGCACCACTGTTATTTAATATTAATGACCTGCCAGGTGAATTGAAGGACCTTGCATTCCATATGCTCAAAGTCTTAAATACATCTTATAATAGTTTGCTTTATGCTGATGATATGATATTGTTATATTCACAAGTTGGTCTTCATAGACTTTTAAGAAGACTTAGCTCTTATTGCCAGGATAATTTTTTAACCATCAATAAATCTAAGTCAAACATAGTGGTGTTTGGAAAAAGACAGCAGAGACACAGATGGCAATTAGAGGGTGAGGTGATACCTTTTCTTATCTTGGAGTAATTTTCTGGTCCTATCATCATCAAAGGAGTTCACTCAAAGCAAAGGCACGTATGACTCTTATACTTAAACTTAAAGCACACAGTTATCCTGGCATCTTAACCCCTATAATTAACGTATATAAAGTCAAGGTTACATCTATGCTTTTATATACAGCTGAAGTTGGGGGTTTAAATTCCATCTCAGTAGTAGAACAAGCATAGTCTGAACATCTGAGAAGTATCTTGGGCATAGATAAAAGGACCTCAGCAACAGTTAGAGCTGAACTAGAAATCTATTCAATCTCTTCACAAGCTAAAATCAGAGTGTGTGACTATTGGTGAAAAATTATTATTACTATTATTATTATTATTATTATTATTATTATTATAGCGCTGTAGATTTGCACAGCGCTGTACATAAGAACAACAAATATAAAAGAGTAAACCTGCCTATGGCCTACAGTCTAAGAAATGATAGGGTAATACAAATAAAACACATAGCAATACAAGAAATGGTTCAATAAAACAGGCAACAAAAAGAACATCAGATAGCAAGTGACAATCGCGCAAAGTCTGGGAATGCTTCTCTGAACAGGATGGTCTTCAACTCCGTTATGACGCTGGTTAAAGAAGTGATGGCCCTTGCTCACGAGGGAAGAATGTTCCAGGAGTGAGGGGCATCAAGTGAAAAGGGGCGAATCCTAGATGGGACAGAGGAAATCCTGGGCTGGGACAGCTGACTTTGACTACCAGAATGGAGGGCCCGAGTGGGAAGGTGAGGAGAAAAGAAGGTCTGATAAATAAGGGGGGGCAGCCCATGGAGGGCTTTAAACGTTGACAGCAGGAGCTTATACTGAATGCGGAAAGGGAGGGGGAGCAAGTGAAGGGATTCCAACACAGGAGAGATGTGGGTGGAAGTGATAATGCGTGCAGCTGAATGCTCGACAGAAATTAAAGGGCGGAGGTGAGAAAGAGGAAGCCCAGTCTGGAGGACGTTATAGTAATCAAGTTGTGAGATAGCTAGGACATGGACAAGGATCTTGGCAGTAGAGGCAGAGAGATATGGTCAGATTTTGGCAATACTGTATTGTATAAAAAGAATCTACAAGCCTTGGCTGTGGTCTGGATCTCAGGGGTACACGACAGAGAAGAGTCAAAATTAATGAAATGGAGCTAGATAGATTCCCAAGATTGTGACTTTTAGAACAGTTACAATAACATCCAAAGTCCTCTTGCGCCACACAACTAACAAACTTTATAAGGAGCTGTAGTCTCCCTGTAACTTGTACATTTAGTGGTCAAGCAAAAAAGAGCATGTGACAAAGAATCTTGGATATTGAGGCTCAAAAGGATATAGCCACACTTGGTAAGGTAGGCAACCCAAAATGGCTGAGCCGATACAAAAAGGTCTGTTCTCAGGACAAGAGACTACTGTCAGAACAGAACATGAAGAAACAGAATGGTTCACAACTGGCAAAGGAGTCAGACAAGTCTGCGTCCTTTCATCCAACCTGTTCAACTTGTATGCAGAACATAT
>NW_024805601.1:0-4445 GCF_019175285.1 Sceloporus undulatus
GTGTGATAAGGTCCAAAGGCCTGCTAACATTTTTTAAAAAGGGAGACTTCCTCTGCTTTTGGAAGGATAGCATGGAAGGCACCAGTCTAGCCTCCCTAGAAAGGGAGTTCAAGAGTCTAGGAGCAGCCACCAAAAAGGGTCTCTCCTATGATGCCACTATAGAAATAAAAAATTATATGAACCTGTGAGAACTATAGGACTGAGAGAATTGCCTTTCCAGAAGATCTCAAAACATGGGCAGGCCTAAATGGGGGCTTACAATCTGACTGAATTTAAGCCGTATTGGACTTTGTGTCATGACCAGCACTTTTAATGGTGTGTGCACAGGGTGACCAAATATCCTAACAGCAAAGTGAGAACAAGGAACTACAAAATGTAAGGCATTGAAGAAAAATGGAGGCCATGACCAACTAAAAGCTCAAAACACATAAATGTCAATTCAGGCTTCATAGTTATGCTCAAAATGAAGGACATTTTGAAATTCCTCCTGGACAGAAGGTTGAAATGTAGAGCATGTCCTAGAAAAGGAGGACATCTGGTCACCCTATGTGTGCATTTACCTATACATGGCAGAACACCATACTGCTATCAATAGAATGCACAACAATTATCTATCATAATGATTTTTTTCCTATAAAAAAAGCATAATTTTCCTACATGTTTGAGTTTTCCTGCTTTCTGTGAGGACTCCCTTCAGTTTTGCTCATAACCTCATTTTGGATGGGACAAATGATGTGGTTTGAGAGAGAAAAATTCTTTTGTTTTGGCTGTTGGCTGAGATCCTATATCAGGTACTCAGGCTGCAGAAATAATCCAGTTTGATACCACTTTAATTGCCATGGCTCCATGCTATGGAATTCTGGCGACTATAGTTTGTTGTGGCACCAGAGCGATCTGACAGAGAAGGCTATCAAAGCTAAGTTCCTGTGTCTCCATAACATGGAGCCATGACAGTAAAAGTGGTGTCATATTGGATTATTTCTGCTGTGTGGATGCAACCATAATTACATAATTACCTTAGTTAGCTAAGTAGCATTTCTAAGCTGGATGCCACTCTCATCCTGATTTACCAGAGCTGCCACTGTGAGCAACAAGAATCTCTTCTCCTGTCGATCAAGAAGCAGCTGACTCGCATTTTCACTCCCTCCCTTGAGTGATCTCCATTGCAACAGTCAGACTCAGGAGCAGGGTCCTTGTCACAATTCCTCCTTGCACTGGAGATCACTCATGGAAATTGTCTGTCTGCTGTAACCTGATTGACAGGGGAACAGACTACTGTCTCTTGCAGTGGCTGCTCAGTAAGAGCCTATGCAGGCTGGCATTTTGTGCCGACCTGTGGGCGGAGCCAGGGTGCAGCGTCCACATGCTGGGCACTTATCCCTGCCCTCAGGGCACCATTTTGGTGCATGTTGGTCTACACGGCATGCACCATCATGGCAGAGCTTCAATGCTGCATCTACATGATGCAGTGCCGAAGGGGTGTCATAAAGCCGTGCCACCATAGCTATGGCGCCCCTTGGAAAGCAAAAAAAGAGGAGTCACCAGAGGCTGGATCGGGGCTGTGCTGTACGGTTGCCGCAGCCTCAATCCGGCCAGGACAGGGGCGGCTGCATGCCACCAATCTGTACTGCCCCTAAGTCAGGATTGAGGGACTTTTATGATCCCATGTATTTCCTACACTATTGAATATGTAGGGATCATGAATATGAACCAGTTATGAATGCACAGGCAGCCTGTTGTTTCCTTGACTGCATAAGGAAAAATATCAACACATCATTCTGCTGAAATATAGGATCTCTGAAACTGGCCTGGAAGGTGGTTCCAATTTCAACCAAGAATATCTATATAAACTTCCTGCCCCCCTTCCCTCCACACACCCACACTCACTTTTTCCAGCCACCAGAATAGACTAACATTGAAAGGTTGTTATGAACATATGTTTTCCAGACTCACCTTCACCTTGGTATGGTAGTACAGAAAGCTATCATTTGATAAACTCAGAATGCTCAAAGCCTAAGTCAGGGCCCTTCACCCACCCCTTCCCCAAATCCACATCCAAACCACAACCACATTGGCTACGTCTACAGTGTTTTTATGGAACTTGATTAGCCAACAGTAATGAAGGGGGAAATACTCTCCTGTGTGAGCAGATGCATTTGTAGAAAAATAAATAAATAAATAAATAAGAAAGCCGCCGCACTAAATAAAGCCATACTGCCACCTCAGGTTACCATCTGTTTCTACTTTCCTTCAGCATTTTCCTTCAGACCATTTTCTCGGCTATGTACAAGGCCAGCTGGCGTCTCTTTTTGCCAAGGACGGCTGGGGCCTCCCAAGAACCCCCGTGCCCCTTTCTCATGATCCTGGACCCTTAGATGTTCTGCAAGGAAACAAAAGACGCATTGGATGTCTTGTAGCTATCATTTCTGCAACCTTTTAATCTTTCACACAGCACTGCCTCTTCAGTTTTGGTTTGGGTGTTTGTGTGTGTTTAACAGAAAATTCTTCAATTTACCAGGGTACTAGAAAATAGACGAGTGTCAGCTCTGGCAATAAATTAATGTCTACTTGAAGAGAGAAGAGAAAACAATTACAAATGGGAAACAGATTTATTCACACTCAGTGCATTAATGAAACCCCTTTTTAAAAAAACCCAACAAGCTTTAGGTATACTGTGTGTGGAAAAAATAATAATGGCCCAGCAGGTCCACTTTTTATTAACAACTCATCAGTAAGCAGGTTGTAATTCATACAAAGAATTTACCCCAAGGAAGCCACAAGACTGTGAGCTTTTTAGTTTCCTAAGAAAATACATATGTTGTTCCACTTGGTTTCCTTTCAATAAAATCCACCAGTTAGCACTTATTTTCGAGCTGTTCTGACAATCAGGTGAGTTAGCTTGGTAGAAAAAACAGAAGCCAACTTTTCAGCCGTGAATTTTAGGGAATTTTTTAATAACTTAAATAAATGTCTCAAATGGTGAGGAAGCCATGATAAAAGCCGGGGGGGGGGGGGGGGGGGGGAGGTGATGTTTACTTGGAACAACTTGAAAAAATATTTCCCCTTTTATGCATATTATTTCTTCCAAATAAATATTTTAGGAATAAACATTTTCTTTTTAAAATTCTTTTTAATTTTATTGGGGGAAAAGCCCTACAAGTCATACCAATTAAAAATAAACATAAATAAACCTGTGTGGCTGCACCTTGTTCTAAAGGTGAATCACTATACCTGGAACTTCCAGGAATAAACTTTTAAAAGCATTTGTTGGAAAAAATGTTTACCTACAATTTTAAAACACACACACGGTATAAATATGCACATATACATAGATATGGGTATACATATCAATGTATCAACATATACATACATGTGGAGGTATATGTCTATGAATATGTAAGTATAGATGTATATGTACACATGCATGTACATATATATGCATACAGTCTAGAGCCTGTTTAAAGTAATGGAAATATAGCAAATATTAGTGGTTAACTAATTAGTGGTTAACTAACTATTCAACACTGAATGGGTATTGTTATGGTTACTATCATACTTTCCAAATCAGTAAATTACATGTCAGACCCATTAGCACAATACAATCAGTATAAGTCAGTAAAGTTACAGTAAAGTCACAAACCAGTAAAGTAGGGAGAGAGAGAGAAACTACAAGCCCAAATATCCTTAGACCTGTTGATTTCAATTGAACCTTTATATATCTTGAAGCTTTTGCACAGAACACTATATTGAGAAAGTGATTTGAAATCTCCCTGAATCCCCACTGTGACTTAAACATCTGTGTTCCTTGTCAAGGGAAACTAACTCTTAGTACCTCTAAGAACGACATATTTCAACATTGGAGCCTGTTGACATCCTATACAATACCATAGCTATTAATAATGAATGCTGCTCTCTCCAACCTGAATAAATATATACATATTCTATAAACCATACATAGATACTGTTTGGGGAGTTAGAAGAGAAACCTTACAGCTTCTGAGGCCCATGGCTCTCAGTCAGCCTTGTTTTTATGAAGTCAGAGGGTTCCATAGATGAAGCTGAGAAGTTACTTCCAATATTTCCTTTCTGCCTCCAATACAGTTTTAGACATTTTGGCATCCTGCTGTACACTAAATGATGAGTAAGCTCCATTGCCATGAGTAGCTTTGGGCTGCCTGTGAGATATTGAAAATGCCATCCTACTTTTACCCATCTCTCAGTCCTGCACAAAATCATATGACTTCCAGATTTAATAATAAACTAGACTGACTATGAGACTCCCATAAGTTGGGTTGAAAAGTATTAATGGTGCAAAATGTTATTTTGTATTTATTTATTTGTTTGTTTGTTTGTTTGCTTTGGTTTGTTTTTATTATGCCTTTCTCCCAGGATGGACCAAAAGTGGCTTCCAGAAATAACAAATTAAAAACATTTACAAGGAAGTT
>NW_024805602.1:0-4445 GCF_019175285.1 Sceloporus undulatus
CCCGCAGTGGTGGGGAGGAGGAGAAAGGGGCCGCTTGGCCCCTTTCTCCTTTGCGTCGCTGGGCGCAGCCGTGTGAAGGCTGCGCCCAGCGGCGCAAACCAGGAAGGAGCTCTGAAATGGAGCTCCTTCCTGCTCCACGCAAAAGGCGCACTAAGCACCCTGGCGCGGAGCGACGACGTCATGTCCACGCTGCCCTGTATAGAGGTGGCGCAGTCATGACGTCGTCATGGTGGCCCCCATGTAGATGGGGCGCCGCCATTTTGTACGGACTCAGTCCGTACTAGGGTTAGGGGGTGCGGAAGCACCGCACCTTCCTAACCCTAATACGGACTGACTACGTACTTTCATGGCGGTCTGTAACCCGCCAAAGTGCCACTATGATATTTCTTCATTCTGCCTTGACCTTGAATTCCCAAGTATTTTGCCAGCCTTAGGTCAGGTGAAAGGACCTCATACTGAATAAAGTAATATCTATTCAGCAGTTTATGGCCTACTTCATTTAAAAAGCTAACGTTTTCTGCAAGTCCCTGATGTTAGAATTTTGCAAGAATCAAGGCTCTTTTCATGCCAATATTCAGATAAGATAGAGTCATGTGTTTGGAAGACATATATATGAAAGATATAAACATGGAAGTCAATAGAAGCCTATTGTTCTAGAAGTGGAGACTTTTATCCCCACTCAGCCATAGAAACCCACATACCCTCAGACAAGCCAAACTCTCTCAGCCTCACAGACAGGCAATGGCAAACCCCCTCTGAGCAAGGCATGATGATAACAACATTCCTTTGTTAGTCAACAGCTGCCAGTACTGAGCAGCATAGTGTTTGTGAACATGGAGGATAAAGAACAGGGAAAAGTGATTATAGGTGATAATGTCAGCAAGTAAGAAGTGTTTTAGGTGTACGGACTGAGGAAAGATATCTGATAGGAGGAGAAAATATTTCAGGTATCTGCAGGTTCAGGTACCTGCATGGGCAAGGCTACACCGGATCTGGTATAAACTTCATAGTATGAAACCAGGAACCCTGTGCCTCCAAAAAGTATAAACCTATAACTGGGACAGTGATATGGTTGGCATGTAAGCCTAGTCTTCTAATATTCCCAGACACCCAGGCTTTGAGTCTGTATGTCTGAAGCAGGCTATTTAACTGCAGGAACCCAAGAGTATCAAGGTTGCTGGCCACAGCAATATACAATTTCCAGGTCCTCTTGAGACCAACACATTCAATGCATAGATTTCTAACATCGTTCCAGTTGCTTAAGGACATAGTGGAAGGTCTTGGATGTGTGATCCTGTCCTTGGTCCCAGTTTTATCCCTTTATACGTGTGAAACTGCAGAAAATAAACAGTCCTGTGCATATTATTTGCCTCTATTACTTTTAAAATAAGCACCTGATTCGTGTAATTCAGGAATATAAGAAGACTGATTTACATTGTCACTTAACATTTAGCACAGCACAAGTAAACTACCTGTACTGGCCCAATTCACAGGAATTAATGCAGAATGATAACGTATGATCCTTTTCAAGAGATGAGAGCAAACGTAGGCAGTATTCTCAGCTTCAACATCAATAAGAAAGAATATAGCAAAGGGGAAAAAATAGGAGAGAATAGAAACCTCATGTAGAAAAAGGCAGCAGGGAAAATGTCCTAATTTGGAGAGACAGGTCTCATTGCCATGGCAACTCTGAATCACCCCACAGTAGCTAGAACTGACTATTTGTGGTGTTAAATGGCTGAACTACTAGGAGAAAAGGGGAATTGGGATGATGCACTCAAAGATGATAGTAACAACTACTGGTTTCTTTCTCAGGCACTCCCTACCTTGTTTTATTATGAGTGGTATTTATGTCTGTCCTGCAACATTAGAACCCCTGCTTTATACCTTTACTATTATGCAGAGATCACATTGTTCAAGTTTGTCCGTTTCCAGATACGTGCTCAAAAATATAAGAACAGAGGACAATGGAAGAAGAGGAGAAAAAACACATTCTCTTAATACCTTTTTTTTTCAACAAGTGAGACAGTTATCCAGACCAAATAATGGAGAGGCCTATGCCAGATGCTGAGAAGGATATGGCAAGAAATTAAAGAGCTGCACTTTATAGTTTTTATTTAGACATTCCTCCAAATTGTCTAAATAGGAAAATAGAAATAAACAATGGTGAGCCCATCCCCTGCTCTCACTGTTCTGTCCCTTCAGAAGGAACAGATCTGTAGCCTCTGTTTTGACTTAGAACTTTATCACAGCAAGCTTGTAAGGCACAATTGTGTTAGCATAAGAGATGCACAATTATGTTAGTATAGGAGAGCAGGACATTCATTATTGTACAACTCTTCCTAATTGCCATGGTGCTGCTTCTGTCCCAGCAGGATCACACCCATTCACACCACATGATGGCAAGCATATTGGAACTGTTTCAGGAGGAACTGATCATGCATGGATCAACAGTGGGATATCTTGCTAAGCATCAGGGAGTTGTTTCACAGTCACTTTAGTCCTTCTTTGCAATCCTTTTCAGGTAGGGCTTTGGAAAGTGTTGCTTTGGTGAACTCAACCTAAGAGATCACATATGCTTTTCAATACCTACATGACATGACTGGCAATAATAATCAAGGAGTAGAGAATGAATTTGCATCAGCAACTCAATGATTCAAAGGTAAAGGTTTCCCCTCTGAAAAAATAGTCAAGTGGAATTGGACTGTAGGGGGTGGTTTCAACTCCATTACTAAGCCAAGGGAGCCAGTTTTGTCAAAGATGACTCCATGATCATGTGGCCAGCATAACTAAATGTCCAGGCACACAAAACATTGTTACCTTCCCACCAAAGTGGTACCTATTTATCTACTTGCACTTTTACATGCCTTCAACTTGCTTGGTTGGCAAAGGCTGGAACTAGTGACAGGAGCTCACGTGGCGCTTGGATCTCAAACTGCCAACCTTCCAGTCATCAGAGTCAGCACCTTAACTGCTAAGCCCCCATGTCCCCCATGTCAATGATACTCAGTTCTATAATTCCTTTCAGTCACATTCTGAGAAGGTTCATAATCATTACGAAGTAAGTGATGGGCTGGTTAAAGGTAAACAAATTCAAATTAAACCGATGAAAGACAGAGGTGCTGTTGGTTTAAGAACCCTTGGGGGGGGGTTTAAAAGATAAAATGTCAGTGTATTTTGGATGGGGCTACGTTCTACTTAAAAGATCAGGTTCATACTTTGGGAGTTCTCATGGTCCCTGTCTATTATTAAATGTTCAAGTGTTAGCTATGGCTAGCTTTACTTAGATTCAACTGATATGTCAGCTACATTAACTCCTGGTACACTCAGCTCTGGATATGCTTGTACATGCATCTTGATCAGATTTCTGCAATGTGTTCTGTGTAGAGATGCTCCTGAAAACCACTCTTGGTAACTCCTTTTTGAAAGATTGAAGTAGGGAGATAATGTTTAAAAAAATTCACAAGTATATCTGAGACAGTGAACCTTGATTTTATCATTTATTATTGGATATCACCTCATTCAGAGGGTTTCACAAATGACCTGTGCATGGGATGAAAATAATATTTTGTTTTAAATCTGTTGTACTTTCATTTTAGTAAGTCTTGTTTACTTCTTATATCTAACAAAAGAACAAGAGAGTATTCTCATAGTTATTAGTATTCCAACCCTCAAATTTTCATTGCTATTCTATTTCTATTCAAAAACATTCCTCTTCCTCTATATTGCATATAGAGTCGTCCAACATTCACATATACCTTTTCCAACTCTACATTATTCATTTTGGGAGAAGGTGACCAGAGCTGTATATAGTACTACAGCAGTGAACAGAACGTCAATAATCTCTAGCATCAGAAGCTCTTTCAGTGACACAACAGACAACTGTGACAGCGCTAGAAGCAAGTAGAGTGGGTGCTGAAATCAACCATCTGGTCCAAGTGGGAGCAAGAGAAAGACAGAGAGGATAGGAGAACAGCCTGTTCACTAAAACTCACACGATACATATTTTATTCCTTTGAAAGATTTATCTCTCCAGTCATTATTTAATTATTCAAATATTGCTTTAAAATCTCTGTTTTCTTTAGCCTATGAATGACACCAAACTTTGCTCTCACCTTCTCAGCTTCCTTTAGCTCACCAGCTATTACCCTACACCTGGTTAGGGCTGCAAATGTAATATTTGTTTAGTATGGAAACAACAAAACTTAATTTAACAGTGCTGAACGCTACACAACCCGATCTCAAAATGGCTGCTCCTTTGCCTCAGTTCTCTGATCTTCTACTCCTGTTTTTTTTTTTAATTGCTCCTACCTAATAGATTTTCTTATCGCACTTCCTTTTGGCATAGCCACACTGGCAAAATTTTCCCTTGACTCTCATGGGCACCTTGTGCTGCAACTGCTCTATCTATCTATCTATCTATCTATCTATCTATCTATCTATCT